>NW_028155621.1:166570-169070 GCF_963454915.1 Gymnoscopelus microlampas | reverse complement strand
AAGTGTTAACCCATTAAGACCTGAAGCCGATTCTACAAATGTCTTCTAAATCCAACAGTAAAAAAACCTATGTTTCTATATCAGTGGTGCTCAAACTTTTTCATGTCAAGGACCCCAAAAATGATAGGTATTTGGCCGCCGACCCCCAACTCAAAACATTTTGTTCCAGGGACCCCCAGAAGCTAAAAAAGTGAGTTAAAAAGTGTTTGCTCTAAAAGAATATACATTCAAAGATTTGCACACATTTTCGCGATTTTTCAAAAATAGCAGATCTACAAGCTCGTAGCGCGGCACTCGGTGCCGCGCTATGAGCTTGTAGATCTGCTATTTTTGAATAGCCAAAGTGTAAAATAACAAATCTCAGAATCGTAACGTGTGTATAAGATTAACACTCACTATTTCAAAGTGTGTAGCTGTGTGAAATCAACGTCAATCAATCTGTTCACCTGGGTTTCCTTCCTGCGTGTTGAAGTGGAATTGCACAACTTTTTGTGGGGAGAGAAAAGAAGAAGAAGAAAAAAAGCGTGTACCATGAAATGGTGTTTTGATATCGCTATAAGCTCCAGACTATTACCCAACGCATGTGTGTTATTCTGTCACACTCTGATGATGAACAGTGTTTTAGCGAGCAGAGTTTATTATTATATCATATTACGCATAGTGGTTCATATTACCGAAACATCCCCCCTCTCATCCGCCTCAGCCCCTAACACTGTATAAGAGAGAAAGAAAGAGGGAGGGAGGGAGGGAAGGAGAGTGTGTGTGTGTGTGTGTGTGTGTGTGTGTGTGTGTGTGTGTGTGTGTGTGTGTGTGTGTGTGTGTGTGTACTGGGGGGGTTAGGAGTTAGAGGACCAATGGAAGGCATCCAACAGGATCAGTGGGTAGGGCATGCTGCCAATGCCTGGCACACACACACACACACACACACACACACACACACACACATACAAAGCATCGGCCCTGCCCTCCCTCCCTCCCTCCCTGCAGGAATCCCTCGTATGCCCTGTAGAGACATGGACCACATCCACACAGGCTCAGGCCTCCTCCTCCTCCTCCACCACCAACCAACCCCCACAGCCAATAAAATATAGCCCTGGTCCAACCAGGAGCTCTCCCCCTTAGCAGGTAACCCGGCTGCTGTGTGTGTGTGTGTGTGTGTGTGTGTGTGTGTGTGTGTGTGTGTGTGTGTGTGTGTGTGTGTGTGTGTGTGTGTGTGTGTGTGTGTGTGTGTGTGTGTGTGTGTGTGTGTGTGTGTGTGTGTGTGTGTGTGTGCGCGCGCACACACACACACACACACACACACACACTTGCTCTAAGGAGAACATTCTGCCCCAGTGCCAATGTGACCTTAACACAGGGACAAGAAGACTCTAATCCCCCGATGCAGAGAGAGGGGAAAACGCTTTGCATTCTCACGCCGCTAACGCTAACGCGCCCGCCTTCCCAATAGCAAGTCGTTGCTAAAAATAGACGAACCATACTTCATCTCAGCACAGCATCTCCATTTCTCCTCATGTATTAAAAAAAAACGTGGTAAGCGGTAAATGCTAGGAGGTCGCGGTTATATCCCCCCCCCCCCCCCCCCCCCCCCCGACACATACACACACACACACACACACACAGCTAAGCAAAACAAACACACAAACTGACAGGCAGCTGCAGGATTGTTGTCTTACGCGGTAACGTTGGATATAAGCTTGTGAATTCATATATATGGCCATAAGCTTATTTGTGGGGGTGAATAAGAGGGATGCGGTTAAACCATTATATCGAAATACTAGCGAAGAAATGCCACTACAGATAGACAAACCAGGAAACACACACACACACACACACACACACACACTGACTATTGACTCTGGAGGAAAATAATATGACTGTTTTCCGTTATCATCTTGAATCTGGAGTACAGGTCCATTTTGCTCCCATGTTTACGAACGATATCAAACCACGTCCAGGTGATAAAGTAGGGATGCACCCATTTGAATATTCTTGGCCGATCAAATCTGTTGCTGTTTTTTTTTAAGTCTGACCCATTTTTACAGATTCCGATTTTCTTTCTTTAACCCATTGAGACCTGAAGCCGATTCTACATGTCTCCTAAATCTCAACAGTTTTCTGAAAAACGTTTGTTTCTATATCAGTGGTGCTCAATCTTTTTCGTGTCAAGGACCCCCAAAATTATATGCATTTGGCCGCGGACCCCCATCAAAATATTTTGTTCCAGGGACCCCCAGAAACAAAGATTTGAGTTAAAAATGTATATAATATATTCAAAGATTTGCACACACTTTCACGATTTTTCAAAAATAGCAGATCTACAAGCTCGTAGCGCGGCACTCGGTGCCGCGCTATGAGCTTGTATATCTGCTATTTTTGAATAGCCCAAAGTGTAAAATAATGCTTTTTAGCTCAAATCTAAAAATGACACAGTTCCAGGGTGGGTTAAGAAAGACCAGCTGAGCATCGATGACAACCGCTCAGCTGAAAACGGGCTGAT
>NW_028155621.1:162500-166370 GCF_963454915.1 Gymnoscopelus microlampas | reverse complement strand
ATTTACAGCCCTCTCTGAGCCGAAAGAGGCACCCTGGTATAACCAGGAGGCTATACCACACCAGGGTGTAATTGCCCTCGGTCGCGGGCGGAGGGTGGGTGGGGGGCACTACATGTTCGCCATTTCACCCCCCTGTTTTGTGTGCTACGATTATAGCCGATCTCACAACCCTGGTGCAGAGACAGACAGTGGCAGGGGGCAGGTGAAAAGCAGACCCGTCTCCACTATACTCCCTCCATCGCCTCCTCTTCCCACCTTCCTTCTGTCATCCATTTCTGACATGACAGCCCTTCCCCCTCCCTCGTCCCTATAGCCCCCCGCCCGGTTCACCGTGATGCCCTGACACCCCCCACACATACCTTCTGCCTCCACCACCACGTCCACGTTCCCCCCCCCCCCCCATCCCCAACACCCACCCGTCAGGCTTTATTATGAAAAGTGCGTAGTCTCGATAGAGTGCCCTTCTGACATTTTTTCGACTTATTAGCCAGTTTTCATGGCGTCTTCAATCAGCCTCCTTAACCCGTTAAGACCCGGGAACGCATCTTGTGTGTCATTTTTAAGATTTCTTTGGGCTATTAAAAAAAATAGCAGATCTACAAGCTCATAGCGCGGCACCGAGTGCCGCGCTATGAGCTTGTAGATCTGCTTTTATTTTTTTCTAATCGTGGAAATGTTGTGCAAATATTTGAATATTATGTTTTAAGACGGAAGATTTTTAACTCCGATCTGTGCTTCTGGGGGGGTCCCTGGAACAACTTATTTTGAGGTGGGGGTCCGCCGCGGCCAAATACATGTCATTTTGGGTGGTCCTTGACATGGAAAAGTTTGAGAACCACTGATATAGCTACAAACGCTTTTCAGAAAACTGTTAGGATTTAGAAGACATTTGTAGAATCCCCCCAGAAGCAAAGATTTGAGTTACAAATATTTGCTTTAAAAAAAATATATATATATATATATATATATTCAAAGATTTGCAGACATTTCACACGATTAAAAAAAAAAAATAGCATATCTACAAGCTCATAGTGCGGCACTCGGTGCCGCGCTATGAGCTTGTAGATCTGCTATTTTTTGAATAGCCCAAAGAAATCTTTAAAAAATGACACACAAGATGCGTTCCCGGCCTTAACGGGTTAATCCTCACGGGGAGAAGCGCTTTTTAATTCACCGATGTTCCCGATAAGACCGTCGAGAGCGAGCGAGCGAGAGAGAAGCCGCCGCAGAGATGCTAGCAAAGCAGGGCCTCGGATGAGAAGAAGAGAGGGGGGGGGGTGCGAAAAAAAAGAAAAACGAAAAAGGGAAAGCGAGAGAGAGAGAAAAAAAAAAAAACGATTTACACGTAGATGAATCGTGCTTACAAGATGGAACCCTGGGCATTAGGAGCGGATCTGAATTTCCTATCTGTCATTTTTTTTTGCCTTTTTTTTTTTGCCCTCCCTCCAGCTGCCGCATTCGTTCTTTTTTTCGCTCTCTCTCTCTCTCTCTCTCTCTCTCCCTCCTTCTTCTCCTCCGCCATTACCCTTGCTGATTGCAATCTTTAAGCGCCATTGGGCCCCGCACTGCTTCTTGCAGTTTTTAATCTGTCTTTAATCCCATAGATTTTAAATATTCCCCAGCTTCCCGGAGACTGGAGGCAATTAACTGCCCTTCTGATGCTCCTCCTTATCAGTTGCCTCCTTGTATCTCTCAGAGGCAGCCTCAAGACACTGCCAGAGCTGACAAATAATACCGCCATTTACCGCCGTGCATCCTCAGGGACTGGGAAAGAGGGGGGGGGGGGCTCGCGCGCTTCGCAGTCACCGCCGCATTCTAAACAGGTATTTGGTAAACATATCATACAGAGGGAGGGAGAGAGAGAGAGCGAAAGAGAGAGAGGGGGGAGAGAGAGAGAGAGAGAGAGAGGGGGGGGGGTGGGGGGAGAGAAAATATACTGCGGCAACGCTCCCCGAAAGCGATGTATGTTTTGCTCGGGCTGTTGTTGTTGCCGAGTTGGGTACGTGTGTTCCTCAGACCGCGAGACAAAAGATTTTGTCCTCTAGCTTTGGGGGCCAATGCGAGGGGGGGGTGAGGGGGGGGGGGGGGGGTGGGGGGGCGGGGGCTGCGTGTATGCAGGATGCATAGTCTGCTGTATTGATACCAATACATACAGCCCTGTGCCGACCGTGGTATATCCCTTTGCTCTCTGCTCACGGTGAGAGAAAATCGAGTCGGTGGAAGAAGACTACACATCACGAGAGAAAAGATGCACGGCCATCTGCCTGCGTTTGTTTTTTACGACATTTCCCCCCTTTTTTGTTTGTTTTGGTGTTTGTTGTTGCCGTTGCAACGGAATTATGGAATTATGTCGTTACTGATTAGTAAAATATAAATTGGGGGCCCCCACAGTTCCGACGATATACGACTGAATTTCAAATCAGTGCCACGAGTATACCGTTTGATGCTCGGTCCAAGATCTGGGTTTGCTTAGTTTGGGTTTGACTTTTGCCAAAATGGTTCAAGGTTCACACAAGATGGCTGGCGCTTCACAATGCACTCAATCACTCCTCCTGCCCTGATAATGCGTTCTATGGCAAAGCAACGAATGCAATCAGGCCCGGCAGTGCACCACCACAAGCCCCACACACTGACAACACCACCACGACGACACACACACACGGCAGCTAAAGCCAAAACCATGGAGATAACCATCAGCTAAGAGCTTTTGTGACATCATCAGACGGAGACGGCTGCTGGCTGACTCCGTGCCAGGTTAGGGAGCTGCTAATCCAAACCACAGACTGTAATAACACAGGGCGCAGACAAAAGGCAGGCAATGTGCATCATTACAAACACTCTTAACTTAAGCTCTCTATTGACCCAAGCCCCAACAGGCCACACTGTAGTATCTCATGTTTCTCATGTCTGCCTAAAATAGCATCAACACATTAGAGTCTATTGATCATTGTTCACGATGCGGTACAAACGAGGATAACATCTGTGCAACGCTGGCATGAGCTAGACTCACATTCACAAAGCCTTAAATTTGCCTTATGCGTGTTGGTGTGACACTCATGTCATAACTAAACCAAACTAGACCCTTTTTTGCCTGGAGAGCAGCAGCAAACCAGCATTATCTGCTTCTCTCTCTACAGTAAAGTGTTGGGTTACACATGGAACGCAAGGCTTTGCACAATTAAAATCACATTCAATTACTGGGGAAGGCTGTGGAGATTGGCTAGACGGCAGCTCCGCTAATGGGAAAGGTTCGCAAATTATGATTGCAAACGCAGCACACACACACACAGACTGGCACATGTATACAAAGATATAAAATAATTCTCTCTCTCGCACGCATATTTCAGCCGTGATTTCATGGGATCTGCCACATCACCGCATTTCAGTTCGCTTGACGGAACGGCTCGTTAGATGCTATTGCACACAGCTGAGTGACGCGTTGGCCAGAGAACTCAACAATGCATCGTGGAGATCGCGTTTCCTGACCGCTTCTTCTACACTGCGTGTGCTAGCTCTACCGTTCAGGTTTTTCTAAGACCGTGCTTTTGTTTCCACGTCAACATCTACGGCAGATTGACTGACCTTCTCTGGGCTCCGTTTCCATAACTGCATAATAGAACGCGACGCCATAGCGGTACCGTGTGTGAAGAAGCCATGAGTACACCCATTCAGTCCTTATCATAAATACACTTTAATCCACACCCACACAAGTACACTTCATATCATCCTTTTTATGAGTCTATATGGTATGTGTTGGAGTGTGTGTGTGTGTGTGTGTGTGTATATACTGTACGGTGGTTTGTAAGGTTAACCCTTTAATACCTGGAACTGTCATTTTTAGATTTGAGCTAAAAAGGATTATTTTACACT
>NW_028155621.1:157500-160000 GCF_963454915.1 Gymnoscopelus microlampas | reverse complement strand
GTGCACTGCATCTGCATTTCAGATGTCCCTCAGCAGGGGGGTTTGCGCTTTTCGCGCCCCCCCCCCCCCCCCCCCCCCCCCGGTCAGTACGAAAACAAAAGGTGCTGGAAGGAGTTTTGTCAGAAAATTACTTTTCTCTTCTTTTTAATTTTTTTACACAAAGCGACATCTTTACACAGTAAAATCCTCAAGTGTTAACCCATTAAGACCTGAAGCCGATTCTACAAATGTCTTCTAAATCCCAACAGTAAAAAAACCTATGTTTCTATATCAGTGGTGCTCAAACTTTTCATGTCAAGGACCCCAAAAATGATAGGTATTTGGCCGCCGACCCCAACTCAAAACATTTTGTTCCAGGGACCCCCAGAAGCTAAAAAAGTGAGTTAAAAAGTGTTTGCTCTAAAAGAATATACATTCAAAGATTTGCACACATTTTCGCGATTTTTCAAAAATAGCAGATCTACAAGCTCGTAGCGCGGCACTCGGTGCCGCGCTATGAGCTTGTAGATCTGCTATTTTTGAATAGCCAAAGTGTAAAATAACAAATCTCAGAATCGTAACGTGTGTATAAGATTAACACTCACTATTTCAAAGTGTGTAGCTGTGTGAAATCAACGTCAATCAATCTGTTCACCTGGGTTTCCTTCCTGCGTGTTGAAGTGGAATTGCACAACTTTTTGTGGGGAGAGAAAAGAAGAAGAAGAAAAAAAGCGTGTACCATGAAATGGTGTTTTGATATCGCTATAAGCTCCAGACTATTACCCAACGCATGTGTGTTATTCTGTCACACTCTGATGATGAACAGTGTTTTAGCGAGCAGAGTTTATTATTATATCATATTACGCATAGTGGTTCATATTACCGAAACATCCCCCCTCTCATCCGCCTCAGCCCCTAAACACTGTATAAGAGAGAAAGAAAGAGGGAGGGAGGGAGGGAAGGAGAGTGTGTGTGTGTGTGTGTGTGTGTGTGTGTGTGTGTGTGTGTGTGTGTGTGTGTGTGTGTGTGTGTGTGTACTGGGGGGGTTAGGAGTTAGAGGACCAATGGAAGGCATCCAACAGGATCAGTGGGTAGGGCATGCTGCCAATGCCTGGCACACACACACACACACACACACACACACACACACACACATACAAAGCATCGGCCCTGCCCTCCCTCCCTCCCTCCCTGCAGGAATCCCTCGTATGCCCTGTAGAGACATGGACCACATCCACACAGGCTCAGGCTCCTCCTCCTCCTCCACCACCAACCAACCCCCACAGCCAATAAAATATAGCCCCTGGTCCAACCAGGAGCTCTCCCCCTTAGCAGGTAACCCGGCTGCTGTGTGTGTGTGTGTGTGTGTGTGTGTGTGTGTGTGTGTGTGTGTGTGTGTGTGTGTGTGTGTGTGTGTGTGTGTGTGTGTGTGTGTGTGTGGTGTGTGTGTGTGTGTGTGTGTGTGTGTGTGTGTGTGTGTGTGTGCGCGCGCACACACACACACACACACACACACACACTTGCTCTAAGGAGAACATTCTGCCCCAGTGCCAATGTGACCTTAACACAGGGACAAGAAGACTCTAATCCCCCGATGCAGAGAGAGGGGAAAACGCTTTGCATTCTCACGCCGCTAACGCTAACGCGCCCGCCTTCCCAATAGCAAGTCGTTGCTAAAAATAGACGAACCATACTTCATCTCAGCACAGCATCTCCATTTCTCCTCATGTATTAAAAAAAAAACGTGGTAAGCGGTAAATGCTAGGAGGTCGCGGTATATCCCCCCCCCCCCCCCCCCCCCCCCCGACACATACACACACACACACACACACACAGCTAAGCAAAACAAACACACAAACTGACAGGCAGCTGCAGGATTGTTGTCTTACGCGGTAACGTTGGATATAAGCTTGTGAATTCATATATATGGCCATAAGCTTATTTGTGGGGGTGAATAAGAGGGGATGCGGTTAAACCATTATATCGAAATACTAGCGAAGAAATGCCACTACAGATAGACAAACCAGGAAACACACACACACACACACACACACACACACTGACTATTGACTCTGGAGGAAAATAATATGACTGTTTTCCGTTATCATCTTGAATCTGGAGTACAGGTCCATTTTGCTCCCATGTTTACGAACGATATCAAACCACGTCCAGGTGATAAAGTAGGGATGCACCCATTTGAATATTCTTGGCCGATCAAATCTGTTGCTGTTTTTTTTTAAGTCTGACCCATTTTTACAGATTCCGATTTTCTTTCTTTAACCATTGAGACCTGAAGCCGATTCTACATGTCTCCTAAATCTCAACAGTTTTCTGAAAAACGTTTGTTTCTATATCAGTGGTGCTCAATCTTTTTCGTGTCAAGGACCCCCAAAATTATATGCATTGGCCGCGGACCCCCATCAAAATATTTTGTTCCAGGGACCCCCAGAAACAAAGATTTGAGTTAAAAATGTATATAATATATTCAAAGATTTGCACACACTTTCACGATTTTTCAAAA
>NW_028155621.1:137500-152500 GCF_963454915.1 Gymnoscopelus microlampas | reverse complement strand
ACAATTTTTTCAAAAATAGCAGATCTACAAGCTCGTAGCGCGGCACTCGGTGCCGCGCTACGAGCTTGTAGATCTGCTATTTTTGAATAGCCAAAGTGTTAAAAAAAATGACACAGATGCGTTCCAGGTCTTCATGGGTTAATGTCAAACCCCCACCCGCCCAACTCTTCCCCCAAAACCCCCCAAAATAACAACGCAAAAGCCAGAAACACTGTCCCTCTATGTATCAACCCTGGCAGTGGCTCCATCTGGCTGGCCTTTTCCAAAACCAGTATCAGTGTGATTGTGCCAACGCGACAACTGCATCCCCGCTACGCCTCTCTCCTCCGTGGCTAGTTAGGCCTCGCTAAGTTAGCTTTTTTTTTTTTTCGCCGGTCCGTCCGTCCGTTCCGTCCTTTCCGCTCGCTCTTTTCTCCCTCTGTACTTCGTTAGAGCTTCTCCCAATCAGAGAGAGGGGCCCGAGCTTCACACATCACATCCAGACCTCTAATCCATCCGCGGGTTTTTACCCCACCAGCTCAGTGTAATCACACGGCTAATTCACAGGCTGGACGGGAGGGGGGGTGGGGGGGGGAAGGCAATCCGTGACGGACGTTTTTTGTGCAACTAAGAATGAGCTCCCCGGTGACCAAGGCGAGGTGGTGTGGCAGAGTGTAGGGGACTGTCAATGAGAGGGGGGGGGGGGGGGGGGGGCGTGGAAAAAGATGGCTCCGGAAAAAGGGCTGAGAGATGCGACGGGAATAGATGAATAGCAGAGACGGGGAGCTCTCTCTCTCTCTCTCTGAGATAGGAATATGGAATATGAAATATGTCTCCATTGTAAAAAAAAAAAAAAAAAAAAAAAGGGGGGAGGGGAAAAAACGAAGACGAAAGTACATCAATCTGTAGAAGTCTGTTGCCAAGAAAGTGTTGAAAGAGCCATTGTGAGTTGGAACAGTCTATATTACTCAATAAAGGCTTTGATGAAAGGCGAGGCTCTGTACTATTAATCCCTTAAGGCCGGGAACGCATCGGTGTCGTTTTAAATTTCTTTGGCTATTCAAAAATAGCAGATCTAGAAGCTCATAGCGCGGCACCGAGTGCCGCGCTATGAGCTTGTAGATCTGCTATTTTTGAAAAATCGTGAAAATTCGTGCAAATCTTTTGAATATATATATTTTTAAAGTGTACATTTTTTTTTACTCAAATCTTTGCTTCTGGGGGATTTTACAAATGTCTTCTAAGTACAGTTTTTTGAAAAAAAACCTATGTTGCTATAATATCAAGTGGTTCTCAAACTTTTTTCATGTCAAGGAACCCTAAAAACGCCATGTATTTATTTGGCTGCGACCCCCATCTCAAAATATTTTGTTCCAGGGACCCCCTGCAGATTCAAAGATTTGAGTTAAAAAATGTATTTATATACTGTATATTCAAAGATTTGCACACATTTTCACGATTCCTTTCCAAAAAATAGCAGATCTACAAGCTCATATCTTGTAGATCTGCTATTTTTGAAAAGCCCAAAGAAATCTAAAAAAATGACACACACAGGGTCGCGTTCCCGGTCTGAATGGGTTAATTTGGATAAGAAACCTTTTGCCTCCGTGCCCCTTTTCTCTCTCGGCTTCCATCCACGACACCTCTGTGGTTTAAAGCAGTGTTCGGTTTCAGTTCAGCAAGCCAAGTCATTGCATTTCAACATGTCGCACCTTTCAGAGGGAGGGGAATTAACTAGCGCTGTTATTTCTTCATTCCCCACATGCTGTGACCCCAGAGGATCCAGAATTAATAATAAAACAGGTTGTCGATATTTTTGACATTATCGTTGCTGCTGTATGCTCGCATGTACTGTTTTGTGTTTATACGCTTTAAGTGCGTCTTCCCTAAGAAGACACACTAACGTTCCTTTAAGTGCGTCTTCCCTGAGAAGACTAACGTTCCTTTAAGTGCGTCTTCCCTAAGAAGACAGACTAACGTTCCTTTAAGTGCGTCTTCCCTAAGAAGACACACTAACGTTCCTTTAAGTGCGTCTTCCCTAAGAAGACACACCAACGTTCCTTTAAGTGCATCTTCCCTAAGAAGACAGACTAACGTTCCTTTAAGTGCGTCTTCCCTAAGAAGACACACTAACGTTCCTTTAAGTGCGTCTTCCCTAAGAAGACACACTAACGTTCCTTTAAGTGCGTCTTCCCTAAGAAGACACACTAACGTTCCTTTAAGTGCGTCTTCCCTAAGAAGACAGACTAACGTTCCTTTAAGTGCGTCTTCCCTAAGAAGACACACTAACGTTCCTTTTAGTGCGTCTTCCCTAAGAAGACACACTAACGTTCCTTTAAGTGCGTCTTCCCTAAGAAGACAGACTAACGTTCCTTTAAGTGCGTCTTCCCTAAGAAGACACACCAACGTTCCTTTAAGTGCGTCTTCCCTAAGAAGACACACTAACGTTCCTTTAAGTGCGTCTTCCCTAAGAAGACAGACTAACGTTCCTTTAAGTGCGTCTTCCCTAAGAAGACACACTAACGTTCCTTTAAGTGCGTCTTCCCTAAGAAGACACACTAACGTTCCTTTAAGTGCGTCTTCCCTGAGAAGACACACTAACGTTCCTTTAAGTGCGTCTTCCCTGAGAAGACACACTAACGTTCCTTTAAGTGCGTCTTCCCTGAGAAGACACACTAACGTTCCTTTAAGTGCGTCTTCCCTGAGAAGACACACTAACGTTCCTTTAAGTGTGTCTTCCCTGAGAAGACACACTAACGTTCCTTTAAGTGCGTCTTCCCTAAGAAGACACACTAACGTTCCTTTAAGTGCGTCTTCCCTGAGAAGACACACTAACGTTCCTTTAAGTGCGTCTTCCCTGAGAAGACACACTAACGTTCCTTTAAGTGCGTCTTCCCTAAGAAGACACACTAACGTTCCTTTTCACTTCGGACAAGCCCTGCCCTGTCATTGTTGATTGACTGATACCTATATCCCTATAGCCAGTTATAGGGATTCTGGCTTGGCTCTTCATCACTGTTAATCTCATCCTATATTAAAATAGGCTTATGGGAGGACCGGCCGGCCGGCGGACCAAGTCACTCTTACTCAGACATAACCATAAACAAGACCGATACGCCCATATATCGGTAGGCAGGACCACAGCCACCTCACTCCGACTCAGACATAACCATAAACAGTAAGAAAACTGTGCATCTTTGACGAGAAATGCCGTGTTTATATCGAGCTGCATGAGAAGGGGCTGACCCGGTTGAAATGTTTGTTGTCTGGGCTCGACTCAGACACTCACCCTGTGTGTTTACAAACGATTGGACATGCGATCATAATGAATATACATTTTTTTGTGACCTGTTGAAAGTTTAAAAAAAAAACGAAAATTGCTGGCAGTGGGCAAACACAGAGAGAAATAAATCTGGCAGTGAATGAGTTAAAGACGAAGAGAGCTACGTACCTGTATATATCAATGATAAAACATATACTTGTATGGTTTAAAAAAAATCACACCCAGTGTGAAGTGGGCGGTGTGTGGTCATCACAACATGACTCACTTTTTAAAAAAAGGATAAATGACTTTTTTTAAAGTCCATACTGTTATTCATAGGGCTGCACATGTGTCATGTGTTTCGCTAGCCAATCAGTCCTGAATTTGCAAAGTCAGCCAATCACATTACAGTTAGTGGTGATGACACTAGCTGTAATGTGATTGGCTGACTTTGCAAAAGTATCGATTTGCATTAACAATGGAAGGGTTAGGGGGTATACACATTTTTTGGTCGGTGTCCAAAACTCACTTATAGGGGGCGGCTACACCGCCCCAAAAACAGCACATTTGGATTGGTATTTTGGTAATAAGTATTAAGTTTAAGGACGAAAAAGGGAGAAGGGAGAGGGAGTCCCGCATACTGCCTTCACTTATAAAGAGGTTTTCATCTAAGACGCAACGTTTCGGCTGGACCTTCATCAGGCATGATGCCTGATGAAGGTCCAAGCAGTCCTCTCCCTTCTCCCTTCTCCTTCCATATATAGCATCTATACTCCGACGCACCAGTCCGTTTCTAGGTGTGCAAAAGGACTTTTCCTAAAAGTAATAAGTATTAACTCACCAAGAAGCCAGCCATCGCACACAGCTCCGGTCGGTCCCCAATGCCGCCGTCTCTCAGGATACAGTAATCCCTCTCGAATGAGCGGTGGTAGATGTTTGGTTTCTCGTGCAGGAGGGCAGGTTCTAATCCTGGGTGTCAAAGAAGAGTACAAGGAAACTTAATGTGTGACACTTATTCGTTGATCATTTATCATCTCATAATGGAGAGGTGGACTAAAGGCCCAGTTAGTACAGCTAACCCACAAAAACAACTCTCATCTGAAAGTGCAGTAGTGGATATTATCTTGAGAGGTTCAAACCTGGCCTCTGGCTGCATGCGGAGAGTAAATCACTTTAATTTACCACTAGCAGTGTTGTGTTTTAACCCATTAATACCTGGAACGCATCTGTGTCGCTTTAGATTTCTTTTGCTATTCAAAAATATCAGATATACAAGCTCGTAGCGCGGCACCGAGTGCCGCGCTACGAGCTTGTAGATCTGATATTTTTGAAAAATCGTGAAACAATATTTTTTTTATTTATTTTTTTCAAAAAAACGTTAGGATTTAGAAATTTCTTAGAAGCGGCCTCAGGTCTTAAAGGCTTAATTGTGTGCACCAGCCTTGGTACATTTGCTGCATATTAGTTTGTAGGTTATACATATCTGGCTGCTCCACATTTCAGCACCAAAGCAGCAACGAACAGCAACGAAAGCATGGTCATGAGGTGGTGCACCGTTCACGCAGGCAGTGTGATTGTGTATTCAGTCACGTTGAAATGATTCCTGTTAGGTTAAAAGGCTGATGACGATCAAAGTATTATGTCGTTATATGTTATTAAGCCCAGCATGTCTATTCTGGGGGGGAGCATTTGCCGAAAATAGCAGATCTAGAAGCTTGTAGATCTGAAACTTATAAGAAAACGTAGGATTTTATCTTATTCTTTATCTTATTTTATCTATCTATGTTCTTAAGCGGTCTATACGATTCTTGTAAGCACTTAAAAATGTCTTGTAATCTATCAATAAACATGTTTACAATATTATCAACACTGACTTATATAGTCTTAACACATAATAAGCAAGCATCTTATAAGGACTTAATAAGGGCCATATTAACCCATTGAGACCTGGAACTGTGTCATTTTTTTATTTGAGCCAAAAAGCATTATTTTAGACGTTGGGCTATTCAAAAATAGCAGATATACAAGCTCATCGTGAAAATGTGTGCAAATCTTTGAATATATATATATTTTAAAGCGAACATTTTTAACTCAAATCTTTGCTTCTGGGGGTCCCTGGAACAAAATATTTTGATGGGGTCCGCGGCCAAATACACATCATTCTGGGGGTCCTTGACATGAAAAAGATTGAGCACCACTGATATAGAAACATACGTTTTTCAGAAAACTGTTGAGATTTAGGAGACATGTAGAACCGGCTTCAGGTCTCAATGGGTTAATTGTTAATTGATTGTTAGTGTTGTGTTGGTATTGTATAGTGGCGTTGATACGGAGGCCATCATTTGTGTCATTTTGTGTAACAAACAAAGAAACAAGTTGGAGTTTAGCACTGCGGGTGATCTACGGATGAAGTGAACACTTCACATTTGGTGGATGGGTTCTGAGGTGGGAGCTGCTTTTTTCATCCTGCCACTAGGCGAGTTACAGTTGGATGGAGGAGGAGACATGCCAGATGAGTTTATGGGGGGGGTTACGATCATTCATTAGCTGTACCCTCAGGTGTTTCTGTGTGGTAATGTGGTCGACCACCACAGCTTGAACGGAAAGAGCGATTTACTGACTGAATAAAGTCAAGAAGGTTCACAGGTTCACAGAGATGTAAATAAAATGTTATGTGTGAATGTTTGTATAATTTTTGATTTGAGCGTCATCGTCTGTCTGTCTGTCTGTCTGTCTGTCTGTGTGTCTGTGTGTCTGTGTGTCTGTGTGTCTGTGTGTCTGTCTGTGTGTGTGTGTGTGTGTGTGTGTGTGTGTGTGTGTGTGTGTGTGTGTGTGTGTGTGTGTGTGTGTGTGTGTAAAAGCTTGCTCATTTTGGAAGTGTTTGTCTCTTTGGCCTTGTGTGGTGGCGAGTATTGGCAACTATTCCACGATCTCTAAATGCTTTATAGTGTCTGAAAGCCGAGAAAGAAAGCCTGTTCGTCATTTCCGTGAACGGAAATATATAGCTTTAGAAAATAATTTTAAATGTCCATTTCTGATAAGCAGCAAGCCATATATTCTTTGACAGATTTGATTTACAGTACGACAAATTTACGCGGCTGCAAAGACGAAACGGAAGCGGGGATCTCCTGGATCGTTTTCAGACTGTATGACGCGGAAGCATTTGAAAATTGTGGGAGTCAACAGAGACTAGGTGGTGAAGCAAGTGAGCAGAATTGTGCAACGAGGTGAAGAAATGAGTCGCTCGAGAGAAATCACACCTTTTATACATTTCATTACCTTCTAAATGTCAGTCTGACAGGGATCATACTATGCCAATGGTTCTCAACCTGTTGTGGTCCCCACATGATTTTTGGGGGTCCCCAGGTGACACTAGAGTGACAATTTAAGGACTTTTAAGACCTTTTTAATGCCAAAAAAATTAAATAGATAAAATGAAAGAAAGACCATTACTGCATCAAAAGTAATCAACAAAAGTAATAAAAACTGGTCAAACATTGGCAAAATTGTTAAATAATATAAGAAAGAGGCGTAAATTGTGGAAAAAAACGTGCAGATCAGCTATTTTCACAATATTTCTCTGTGGAACCGAGTCAAACTAAATGAAATGCCTCAACGCAGACAATTCCAAGCGTTTGTCAGGGTGGGTGATCACCAGTTGATTTTTTTTTTTGGGGGGGGGGGATCCCCAGTTCAAATAGGATTATTTTGGGGGGTCCCCAGTTCAAATATGATTATTTTGGGAGGATCGCAGCCTGGAAAGGTTGAGAACCACTGTATTATAGGCCTACTACTTCTGTGAAAAACCCTTTGATACTTCAATATTAATGTTTCCACATAGATGTTCCAGGACTACTATTTTGTGGTGAGAAGGTGTGCAGGTGGGGGCAAGAAAAAAAAAAGAAAGAAATGTGTGTGAGCAAGAGAAAACTGTTTAGGCGGTGCCTGTGGCTCTGAACCGGTGATCAGGTGTTCATTTTTCTACAGCAGACACACAACCACACAGGAACACAGGAGACACACTCAACCCACATGTACACAACTTACACACACACACACACACACACACACACACACACACACACACACACACACACACACACACACACACACACACACACACACACACACACACACACACACACACACACACACACACACACACACACACACACACACACACACGAGAAAGACATTAACCCATTAAGACCGGGAACGCATCCGTGTCATTTTCAGTTTTTTTGGCTATTCAAAAATAGCAGATCTACAAGCTCATAGCGCGGCACCGAGTGCCGCGCTATGAGCTTGTAGGTCTGCTATTTTTTGAAAAATCATGAAAATGTGTGCAAATCTTTTAATATGTATATTTTTTAAAGCAAACATTTGTAACTCAAATCTTTGCTTCTGGAGGATTCTACAAATGTCTTCTAAATCCTAACACTTTTTTGAAAAAAACTTATGTTGCTATAATCAGTGGTTCTCAAACTTTTTTCATGTCAAGGACCACCAAAATGATATGTATTTGGCCGTGGACCCCCATCTAAAAATATGTTTTCCAGGGACCCCCCAGAAGCAAAGATTTTAGTTAAAAATGTTCGCTTTAAAAAAATATATGTATTCAATGATTTGCACAAAGCTTCACGATTAAAAAAAAAACAGATCTACAAGCTCGTCGCGCGGCACCGAGTGCTTGTATATCTGCTATTTTTTAATCTAAAAATGACACACAGGTGCGTTCCCGGTCTTAACGGGTTAAAAAGTAAGAAAGGCACGCCCCCACAAACACAGAGACAAGAAACTAGGAAGCAGGACAGAGGGGTTAACCACCAGAGGAAGACACAGCTCCAGAGGCCTTTATTAACTTCTCTGACAACTCCTGCTTTTAACCACAGCCAGGCAATGACACACACACACACACACACACACACACACACACACACAGAGAACATCAGCTTCCCCACTACCAATTTGGACAGCACCCAAGACTGTTGGTGGCACCTGCATTGTTGCACAAAGTTCCCTCTCATTTTGGATATAGCATCCCTCTCCAAAATAGCTGTAAGCACACACACACACACACACACACACAGAGTGTCCAGTGCCGAGTGCGTTCAGCAGGAGACAGTGTGTATTACCTGTTTTAGTTATGGCCAAGCTCTGGGGGGGTACAGGATTAGGCTTCCAGCCTGGCTGTTGTGCCAACAGTAAAAATGTGCATGGACATTTTGTGCATCCCCACACATATCACTCACACTCTCTCACACTCACACACACTGTTTAACACGTTGAGACCGGGACACGCAGCCATCCGTGTCATTTTCAAGATTTCTTTGGCTATTCAAAAAAAATAGCGGATCTACAAGCTCATAGCGCGGCACTATATATATGAGCTTGTAGATCTGATGTTTTAGAAACATCTTGACAATTTGTGCAAATCTTTCAATATACATTTTTAACTCTGATATTTTTAACTCTGATATTTGCTTCTGGGGGTCCCTGGAACTAAACACTTTCAGATGGGGGTCCGCGGCCAAATACATATAATTTTGGGGGTCCTTGACATGGAAAAAGTTGGAGCACCACTGATATAGCAACATGCTGTTAGGATATGTATTTCAGAAGCAAAGATTTGAGTTAAGAACGTAAAAAATATATATATTGAAAGATGTGCGTAAATTTTCAAGATTTTTAAAAAAATAGCAGATCTACAAGCTCATAGCGCGGCACTCGGTGCCGCGCTATGAGCTTGTAGATCTGCTATTTTTTGGAATAGCCAAAGCAATCTGAAAAATGACACAGATGCGTTCCTGGTCTTAATGGGTTAAGATGCTGCTTTTGTTTAGGCTTGCCTCTGAGCTCTCCATAATCCCTGCACCCCCTAATGGGCGAGAATGTACTGTAGCCTGTACATGTCAAAAAGCTTTAAAATATCTATGCCTGTGTCTCTGGGCATCTTGTCTCTGAGGGTTCCGGTGGGTGAAGGAGGACCGAGACAGAGAGAGACACATCTTTGAGGGTGCAAGTCCCTTCACGGCTGGTCCAACCAAAACGGGTAGCTTGTCCCTGCACGATCGTCTCTGTCGCGTGGAAAGCTCATATGCAGTGGTGGAAAAAGTACTTAAATTCTTTACTTAAGTAAAAGTACCAATACTGCAATATAAAAATACTCTGTTACAAGTAAAAGTCCAGAATTCTAAATTTACTTGAGTAAAAGTACAAAAGTATTGGCATCAAAATGTACTTAAAGTACCAAAAGTAAAAGTACTAAATATTTGAAAATAGCCGAACGCGACGCGTTGTGAGCTTGTAGATCTGCTATTTTCAAATAGTTTATATCTGAAAAGTAACTAGTAACTAAAGTTTTCAAATAATTGTAGTGGAGTAAAAGAACAATATTTGCCTCTGAGATGTAGTGGAGTAGAAGTAAAAGTATTGGAAATTGGAAATACTCAAGTAAAGTACAAATACCTCAAAATTTTACTTAAGTACAGTACTTAAGTAAATGTACTTAGTTACTTTCCACCACTGCTCATATGTCCAAAAATGATACTTTTCAGGATTCAAAAAGTAGCAGATGGAGCTCAAAACGCGTCGCTTCACGCCGCGTTGCGAGCTCGCGGATCTGATACTTCTGATACTTGTGTGTGACGCTTGTAGTATACGACAGTGTATTAGAGCCATCTGGGTGAAAAAAAGATTTTATTTTTTTTTAAAGTGGGAGGGGGGGGGGGAAATATTCTGACATTTTACTCAGAAATCTCTCAGTTTTAATGTCGAAAATTCCCGACTGTATAAACTCATAGATTTGTAACATTAATCTCAGAGATTTCTGAGTAAAATGTCGGAAATAAACTAGCAAAATTCGGAGAAAAAAAACTCAAAAAAGTGTTTTTAAGGTGGGACGTTCCTTTCACTTTCACAGGATCAAAGCTTCTTTTTTTTTTACCTTGATAGCACTAATACGCCGTCGTAGTAGTATGATGAAGGAATTTACTAAAAAACACACAAAAAGTTGAAAATAATGGAGATAAGGTTTCTACCCGACAACAACGAAATGTGACTGATATCAGGAGAAGTGCAACAGCGTGGGAGGTTTCAGCTACGTCAATGCAAGTTTTCTTTTTCATTTTCTCCCCAATTTAGTCATTGCCAATTCCTCCCATGTTGTGTAAACAAGACAACATGAAAATGTATACAAAGCAAGCAAAATAAATACATTAAAGTAACGCAAAAGTAACTAGTAACATCTTCTATGATGTTATGATATCCTAGGATGAATGGTACAGTCGATAAAGGTCATAAATCCACAGCTAAAAACGCACGCCTGTGGGCCTTGCGCTAAATCGCGTATTTTAATTGCTTTTTTGGGGGGTTTTCTTGTATGAGATGTGACGTTCATAGTGACAGAGCACTACGCAACGTGATTGTCTTGAATGCGCCCCCACCGGAAGTCTCGCTAGACGAGATTTTGAGAAATCTCGTCTAGCGAGATTTTTTTTCAACTGTAGCACTCATCCTAGGAGATCATGACATCATAGAAAGGGTAAGAAAACCGTGGGGCAAAATTCCCTTTTAATATGAATCCACACACACACACACACACAAACACTAACAAACACACATACGTGGATACAGATAATTTACCAAATGCTCAGTTTGTATCACAGATGTGTTGCTCAGGCGCCACATGTGAAGGCTCTGGCCTTGTAGATGTTTATTTACACTCTGTTGACAACGTAGACTGGCTCCAAACACACACACAAACACACACACACACACACACACACACACACACACACACACACACACACAGAGCATACACTCCGTACCAGTGGTGGAAAGTAACTAAGTACATTTACTTAAGTACTGTACTTAAGTACAATTTTGAGGTATTTGTACTTTACTTGAGTATTTCCAATTTCCAATACTTTTACTTCTACTCCACTACATCTCAGAGACAAATATTGTACTTTTACTCCACTACGTTTACTTGAAAACTTTAGTTACTAGTTACTTTTCAGATATAAATTATGATATAATGAAACATACATTAACCACTTTAAACCTATTTTATACATAGGGCTATTTGAAAATAGTAGATCTAAAAGCTCACAACGCGTCGCATCGCGACGCGTTGTGAGCTTGTAGATCGGCTATTTTCAAATATTTAGTATTTTTACTTTTGGTACTTTAAGTACATTTTGATGCCAATACTTTTGTACTTTCACTCAAGTACATTTTTAAGCCACAGCTTTGCTTTGCTAACCTGGGTCACGATAAGGCTGCAGGGTTTTCATAGCCTCTGAATGTGCGAGTGTGTGCCAGTGGTGGAAAAAGCACTGGGATATTTTACTTAAGTAAAAGTAGCAATACCGCGATATAAAAATACTCCGTTACAAGTAAAAGGCCTGTGTTCAAAGTGTTACTTGAGTAAAAGTACCAAAGTATTGGCTTCAAAATATACTTAAAAGTATCAAAAGTAAAAGTACTAAAATGTTTGAAAATAGCAGATCTACAAGCTCACAATGCGTCGCGATGCGACGCATTGTGAGCTTATAGATCTGCTATTTTCAAATAGCCTATGTATAAAATAGGGCTAAAGTGGTTAATGTATGTTTTATAATGTAATAATTCATATCTGCAAAGCAACTAGTAACTAAAGTTTTTTCAAATAATTGTAGTGTAGCAAAATTACAATATTTGCCTCTGAGATGTAGTGGAGTAGAAGTAAAAGTAGTGAAAATCGGAAATACTCCAGTAAAGTAAAAAAAATACCTCAACATTGTACATACTTGAGTAAATGTACTTAGTTACTTCACACCACTGGTGTGTGCGTACATGTTTCTGTCCAGCTTCGTGCACATGCATGCATGGATTGTGCGTATCGTGTGTATTGGTGTGTGTGTGTACGGGTTATGAGCACGTGCACGTGCTCACGTGCATGTGAGAGAGATAGGGGGAGCTGATGGGGCGAGTCTCTGGTTCTGTGGTCAGTAAGGTGATCTGAGGGGCTGTAGTTAAAAAACACAAACAAGAGATGAAAGCAAAGTGCCGAGTCAACACGGCAGCAGACGGCAGCATTGTTTGTGAAGAAAAGCCGCCTCTGTTGAAATAAGGGAGAAAAAAAAAACAGCATGGCTTAATTACTGCCGCATAATACCAATTATTTTGTCTGAACACCCTTATCTTAATTACTTCAAAAGACCAACTTCAATTAGGACGTGAAAACTGCATCTAGCCCTGGCAGGCCGATCCGCAACTCCCCACGGAGCCCACGTCACTCAATTACACACGCACGGGAACGCACACACACACACACACACACAGGCACACAAGCTGAATGTTACCAGCATATTTGTTGATAATGAATTGACATGCAAAGCATAATAAGCGCAAATGAATGAGCATCGCTGTGAAAGTAAAGATGAAAGCAGAAGAATTCATTTGGTGAATCAATACCGAACAAACCAATAGCCAAATTATTTCCTGTCTGGAAGATTCCATTGACGTGTCAGCAGTTTGGAATAATAATCTTAGCAAGGCTTTGAAAATGTGCATTTAACACACACACACACAGTGACCTAGTCAGCCCCCCAGAAACCCCATCACTGTAGTATAACCACAAGGAGCATACCATATAGTTGAATCCTGTCTAAATTGACTCATACGTTGGCCCCCCTTCTGTGATGTGGCCTGATTTCCCCCCCGAAGAAGGCCAAACATTACACAGCCTGTTATCCTAATCCTAATGATGGTAGTAGTCAGGGTTTGATTTGTAAAAAAAAAACACCCCAAAAATCATTTTCTGAACCACGTAACGCCTATATACTGTACTCCTTCATACAACATATAGCCAAAACAACTGACTTGAGCTCGTAGATCTATTTTCTATTTATGTAATTGTTACGTTATCAACCATAAACTATCAAGCATATCAGACATATCTCCATCTTCCAAAAGAAAAGCAGGGACAAAATATATCCCCACTGACAATAAAAATGATCCGGGGGGGGGGGGGGGGTATCAAAAGCAAAGGCATGAATTCCCCGGTACTATACAGATGATGATTCTGAATTAACCCATTAAGACCTGAGGCGATTCTTTAAAAAAATCTACAGTTTTTGGAAAAAAATCGAGAAAAAATGTTTTCACGATTTTTCAAAAATAGCAGATCTACAAGCTCGTAGCGCGGCACTCGGTGCCGCGCTATGAGCTTGTATATCTGCTATTTTTGAATAGCCAAAGACATCTAAAGTGACACAGATGCGTTCCAGGTATCAATGGATTAAAAGACACTGTTACACCAGTGTTGAGTTGACTACATATGTTGACAATCTCGTCAACAAATGAAAACTAGACTAAAATGTTAGTGAGGGACTAGTGGAGAAGAGATCCAGTAGAACTAAAAGACAAGTTATGTTATGCTTGGTTGTGCTCGGGTGTTGCGCTCTGAAAATAGCAGATCTACAAGCTCACAACGCGTCATGAGTTTGTACAGTAGATCGGCTATTTTCAGCATGCAACCAAGTGTAAAATCAGCCATTAGGACGCCATCAAGGCACCGGCAAAATACATTTTAAGTCGACTAAATCAACTGTAGATTTAGTCGACTATAATCTTATGATATTTATTTAGTCGACTGAAATGTTTTACTGTTAGTCTAGTTTTAAAGGACTAAAATATGACAAAAACTAAAATGGAATTTGATTCAAAAGACTATGACTGAAACTGAATCAGAATTTGCTGTCAAAATCAACACTATGTTACACAGTGAAACCAAGAGAGGAGCCAGACAGACAGTCATTCCAGTCTCACTCTCACACACACACACACATACACACACACACACACACACACACACACACACACACACACACACACACACAAAATGAAAGGCTTGATGAGCATTGCAAGGTCTACATTGGCGCTGCCTTTACTTGTTGACACAGAGTTGTCTCGGGTTCTAAAAGAACCCTTGGTGCGTGCTGAGAGAGCTGAGAGGGGGGTAAGTGGGGTGGGGTGGGGTGGGGTGGCTGGGGCAGGAGAATGGGGGGGGGGGGGGGGGTGGTGAGACAGCAGCGGGTGTGTTTGTGAGGAGATGAAAGGTGACGCGGACCAGCGGGTCACATGTCTGGCTGCGGAATGGCTGCGAAACGCAGGGAAAAGGTATGGGGCGCGGCTCTCGTATTGTGCTAAAGTGTTGCATCCCAAGGTGATCCCTGTGTGTGTGTGTGTGTGTGTGTGTGTGTGTGTGTGTGTGTGTGTGTGTGTGTGTGTGTGTGTGTGTGTGTGTGTGTGTTGTGTGTGAATGCATTCGGGAGCCCTCTCATCGTGGGTGAGAAGGTAGTAGGTAGAGCGGGCGGGGGGGGTGCGTGTGTGTTGTCCCTGACCCATGTCTAAGTGGCGCGGCAGTGTTTACCATGAGGAAGGAAGCTGTCAGCTCTGTTTGTTCCCATCTCAGCTAGACAGACCAAACCCCCCCCCCCCCTGCCCCCAAACACACACACACACACACAACCAACACGACCCCCGCCCCCCCCTCAACCTGTACCCACCCCTACAGGGTCAGAGAGAGAGAGAGAAACTGAGATGGAGTCGTATACAGTACTATTACTGAAAACAGACAGAGTTTGGGTGAAGGGGTGCACCCTTGACTAAGTCCTCTGTATGCATTTCACTTGGTACGGCTGGGTCTCTCTCTCGTGTGTGTGTGTGTGTGTGTGTGTGTGTGTGTGTGTGTGTGTGTGTGTGTGTGTGTG
>NW_028155621.1:82500-132500 GCF_963454915.1 Gymnoscopelus microlampas | reverse complement strand
AGTACACGTTCTCAAGTACTGCACTTAAGTACAATTTTGAGGTATTTTTACTTTACTTGAATATTTCCAATTTTCAGTACTTTTACTTCTACTCCACTACATCTCAGAGGCAAATATTATTACTTTTAATCCACAACAATTATTTGAAAACTTTAGCTACTAGTTACTTTGCAGAAATGATTACATTGTATAACATACATTAACCACTTAAGCCTTATGTTAATACCTAGGCTATTTGAAAATAGCCGATCTACAAGCTCACAACGCGTCGCATCGCGACGCGTTGTGAGCTTGTAGATCGGCTATTTTCAAATATCTTAGTACTTTTACTTTTGGTACTTTGAGTACATTTTGATACATTTTGTACTTTTACTTGCAACAGAGTACTTCTACATTGCAGTATTGATACTTTTACATAAGTAAAATGTGTAGTACTTTTTCCACCACCGTGTGTATGTATGTGTTTGTACATCATTGTCACTTTGTAATATTTCATTGGCTCAATTACTCAAATCCTCGTCTTCAATTCCGACATCAATGTGACGTGCTCAAAAATGAAGAATTACAGTATGAAAAATCTAGTTTTTAAGCTTTTGGGTACAAACACAAAAGAAATGCACACTTATTCACAAACAGAGACACTGGTGTCAGTTTGTGGTCTAATTAAGCACCACCTCGTAGCTGGAGACACACACACACACACACACACACACACACACACACCTGTGCAACTCAGACAGGAAGGACCACCAACTGAAAGTCTGCTTTCCATGTAGGAAATTGTGTGTGTGTGTGCGCGTGCGCGTGCGTGTGTGCGTGTGTGCGTGTGCGTGTGCGTGTGTGCGTGTGTGTGTGTGCGCGTGCGTGTAGATGCATGTGGGTAAGCTCAGCAGCCTCAGTATATTGGTGTGCAACTTTTATTTTACAATCCCACATGGTAGCTGATATGCAGCTCGTCAGCGACAAAGACACCAATGCCATCAGCTTAGCAGTGTTGCAACACAAGAACACGCAATCTAATCATTTATTCTCCTCTGACAATTGGCGTTTTACTTCCTTTATAGATTTTTCCAGAGAGGGTTTTTAAAAAGGCAGACTTGGGCCGCAGACTGTTAACCCATTGAGACCTGCATCTGTGTCATTTTTTGATTTGAGCTAAAAAGCAGTATTTTACACTTTTGGCTATTCAAAAATAGCAGATATACAAGCTCATAGCGCGGCACCGAGTGCCGCGCTATGAACTTGTAGATCTGCTATTTTTGAAAAATCGTGAAAATTGGTGCAAATCTTTGAATATATGTTGTTTAAAGCAAACATTTTTAACTCAAATATTTGCGTCTGGGGGTCCCTGGAACAAAATATTTTGAGATGGGGGTCCGCGGCCAAATACATATCATTTTGGGGGTCCTTGACATGAAAAAGATGGAGCACCACTGATATAGAAACATACGTTTTTAAGTATACTCTTGAGATTTAGGAGACATGTAGAATCGGCTTCAGGTCTCAATGGGTTAATTATGTTATTGAAAAAAAATTAGATATGGCAGGCAAATAACTGGATACAGTAGGTGGGATTCTAGAGGGGATTAAACCGGAAACCAGGCTTTCCCCAGGTACTACAACAAGGAAGTTGTTTACATTTCAATGTGGTGAGTTGCATCATGATCCAAGGATAAATCCACCTACGGGTCGAGGGTTATAGTTATAGCAGTCTGTTATAGCACCACTATGAGGCCCATTTGAAAATGTCGGTCTTCCTTGGCCTACAAACAAGCGTGTGCAAGATATCAGATGGAGGGACACACACACACACACACACACACACACACACACACACACACACACACACACACACACACACACACACACACACACACACACACACACACACACACACACACACACACACACACACACACACACACACACACACACACACAGCAGAGGTGGAAAAACTAGTCTTCGCCTCCCGGCCTGTCAGCCTGGACAACAGGTGTATGGAAAACCCTGCTGGTGGACACTGGTATTTCAATATCGGTATCGGCCTATAATCAGTTAAAGGACAACATTTTAATATTGGTCACTGGCAGTGGTGGAAAAAGTACTCACATTTCTTACTTAAGTAAAAGTACCAATACTGCAATGTAGAAGTACTCCGTTACAGGTAAAAGTACAAAAGTGTTGGCATCAAAAAGTTCCAAAAGTAGAAAGTACTCATTATGCAGAATGTCCAGTTTTCAAATGTATAAAATGTATAAAAATCTTTTGAAAATAGCAGATCTACAAGCTCACAATACGTTGCGATGCGACGCATTGTGAGCTTGTAGATCTGCTATTTTCAAATGGCCGAAATGTATATAGGGCTGAAGTGGGTAATGTGTGTTTTGTGGTAATGATCCAAATCTACAAAGTAACTAGTAACTAAAGTTGTCCAATAATTGTAGTGGAGTAAAAGTACAATATTTGCCTCTGAGATGTAGTGGAGTAGAAGAAAAATATTGAAAATTGGAAATATTAAAAGTAAAAACACCTCAAAATTGTACCTAAATCCAGTACTTAAGTAAATGTACTTAGTTACTTTACACCACTGGCCACTGGTCAACCTGTTGACTACAAGCGCCTTGTTCAAGGGCATCTGATGACTGCCCAGGAACAGGATATTATTTGTGCGATGTCAGGACCTACGCTTTCCAAGCCGATGTTGGGATTAAAACTAGCAACCCCATTTCTCTTACCATTGGCCCGCCTGCCGAACATTTCCAAATAGGTGTTGGCTAATAGCTGCCTGTGCCCAATTTGCTAGATATGGATGTGATCACAAGGCTCTTCTCCACCCTGCCTGTGATATTGAGTACCCGCCCCACTCTCCCCCAAGGCCTTCTTCTCCATTCTTTTTAAACATGTGTGGTCAAAATCTCCATCTGCTATTTCACACTTTCCTTTCATCACTCTCCTCCATTACCAGGTAATGAATAGATCCTGGCTCTTTCTTCTCCTCTCCTGTCTGTCTGTTAACTTAATGCAAATTTCCATTGTAGCCGCACACGCTGCGGCAGACTCACACCGCTCAGTGACGTTTTGCTAAGGTGTAGAAAAAAAGCGGGACACAAGAGGAGGTCTGACTAATGACTTCATTTTGCCTTTCACGGTGCTTTCAGCACGCTGACTGTAGGATTCTTCCCCCTAAAGCACACTAGTAGACAGATGTACAGTAGTATAGCGGAATGTACAGGCGGCAATGGCACGACAAAAGTGTGACGACCTAATAGTTAAGAACCACTTAAGCCCTATTTTATGCTTCTATAAAAAAAAATATATACATTTTTTTTAACATTTTGGAATATTTTCGCCTATAATGACTTGCCTAAAATGGGGCCGCCAGGTTGAAAGTGGAGGACCGGACGAGTGGGACTGGTGCATAAGAAGAAGCTTGGCAAGCCTTGATTGGACGGCTATTTTGAGTGCAAAACCATTGATACCAACAGAAGTTGGGTGTGACCACCGCAGAGAGAGAGAAAAAAAAACACACACATACACACACACACACACTCTCTCTTCAAACACACAAGACTCAGATGCAGAGAAATATATACAAGCACACACCTCAGCCTCCTAATAATCCGCTAATCCTGTTTATCATCAGCGAGCTGTTTCTTAGCGCGAGCGATACATGAGAGAAATCACACTCACAAACACACTCCAATGTGCAGAGCTGAGATACAGTATAAATACACACATCTCTACTTCTTCATTTCCTTCTCAATCTCCACTACATTTAGCTATTTTTCTCTCTCCCTCTCTCCCTCTCTCCCTCTCTCTCCCTCCCCATCTCTCTGTTATGCATCGGTTATGCTGTTATACATCACAATCCCACATCAATGCAGGCCTCTGAGGAATATGAGTGGCTGCAAGCCCCTGTGTCTGAGGAGTTTCTCTAAGCTGGGGAGAACTTATTCCTTCACTCCTCCTCATGGGCGTCAAAAGTACAAAAGTGAGATGTTTTTGGTGAAGGATACTGCCAAGTAAATGTGCACCCCCTAAACTACAGCTGAACTATTTTCACCCTTTCCAAAATAGATAGAAAAAAAAATTGGTGGGAGCTATTACCGCATTACCCAAGTTGAAAAATGGGACTATTTGGCATAATCACGGATGATCCCAGCTTGGCTACCTAAGAAGTAAATAAATCTATATTTTGTTCGTATTTCTCTTTACGGATGATGATTCTAGTGACGGCTAAGTATGTTGTAAATATAGCTATAATCACCAGTTCTCATTTCATAAGGTAATCTTTGGCGCTTAAAGGGTCATTGGAGAAATGGGTATTTGGCTGTTGAGAAGCACAGAGCAGGTTTTACTTCAGCCTTGTATTGTGTAACTCTGGCAGAGCACATCTTTGCTAGGAAAAGGGAGTGAAGAGGAAGGAGGTGGAGGAGTGGGATGAAGAAGGGAGAGAGGTATGGTAAAACTCAACAGACATTATGTTAGGGTAGAGGTCTTCAACAGGGAGTCCGGGACCACTAGGGGGTCCTCAGAGTTACTACAGGGGGTCCGCCAAATCTTGGTGTGATATGATTTTTTTCTATTACCTGAACAACTTGAACCCTAGCATCCCTTTTCTGAGAACTTTAGCCAAAAAATTGCAGATCTACAAGCTCACAACGCCTCGCAGCTTGTAGATCGACTATTTTTGGCAAAGAGGTATAGGTGTAGAGGGGAAAAAAGAGCAGACCACGTAAACAAAAGGAAGTTGAATCTGAAACACAATTTAATACAATATAGAGGGGGTCCCTGCTTCATCTCTCTCACAGCTAGGGGGTCCTTGGGCTGAAAACGTTGAAGACCCCTGTGTTAGGGACATCGTCGCAGTATTCTAAATGAGTTCTATACATTTGTTGTAGCCGTGCTAATGTTCCATTTGTGACGCCACTGAAGTTGTGGTTTACTCCAGTGATGTCACTGGGGTAAAAATCCATGAATGAGAGAAGACCCTTACTAAGTTTACAGCAAAACAGCCATCTTGATTTCAGAAAACATTAAAAATGAACTGAAATGTACTCCTAAAGCATGATAGTGTCCCTTTAGTGTCTCTAGTGACTCTCTGTGTGTTTGAGTTTCAACTCAATGTTCAAAGCATTCAAGAGAAAACAGGCGGAGAAAAAAAGTGAAAAACTATGTAACCTTTTCCATGAAAAAAAAGTGCCAAATCCATCTGTTTTCTAAGCTCAGGAAAAGTGCGGCACAGAGTCAAAAAGGTCTCAAACTCGCAAGCAGACTAGCACATCCTTCTGCTGATTAGTTCACGGCAAATCTCCAGCTGCTTTCCTACAACAGCACACACACACACTCACACACACACACTCATGTAATTATAACATCAACGCTTGGCCCGCCTTGTCGTGAGTTCTGGCTTTGGGTTAGGGGTGTGGGGTGTGCAGTCAGCTATCTGTCACCACCATCAACACCCAGTTTCATAGCAAATTACAACAACAGCAGCGCGGCCCGAGATAGATGCAGCGGGAGATAGTGGTGCGTGTGTGAAAAAGAGAAATCAATGACTTTCAAACATCAGCGACATTGAACTTCAATGACAATTAAATTCAGCGGCAAAAGCACTGGATTTGGTCATTAGGGGATATGTAAAGTGTTCTCTCTGACGCCAATTACGTGTTCCTCTTAAGTCTTGTGTGTGCCTGAGAGGTGAAAGCGGCTTTGCAGACTAGGACAGAGGCCTGGTCACTCAGGGCCACCTCAGAACACCAGGGGGTCCCATTCCATTTCCTGATTCCAGGAAGCCCACTTTAAGGAAGCAGCGTGGGTTGGATTTCTCTCATTTCCTCCACTGACACTGTTCCTGACTGGAATGTTGGAATGCTGTCCGAAGCACAAGCCAGGGAAGTGCCTCACTGGCATCCCCGGGACCACATGCACCACTTTGTTGTGAAGCATCAATGAAGACGTCGATACCTTAAAACAGAGATCCATAAGGGATCCCATTCATCATGGCCATAATAATGGCGAGGTAAACGGGCATTAAGTATTAAATGATCACCACGTCCACCCCATCACAATTAGGCTAGCGAAACACTTTTCTAAACTCTACACCTTTCAATATAAAACAGAGAGCAAGATAGTGTGAAATTCTGCACAGGGATCATCTAAGCTGACATAACCCTATTATACACACAAACACACTATCATATGCACACACACACGCACACACACACACACACACACTAATTTCCTCAGACGGCCTGTAATCTCGTGTGCCTCCATCTTGGAGGCTTAGCCCAGTGGACTGGGGCGGCCGCTGCCAGCTCTCTCTCTCTGCCCCTGGGGGGGGGGGGCTAGGGAGGGCCACAGGGGAGCCGCAGGGCCTGGAGGAGCCCCACATGGATTGTATTTGGGAGCCTGAGGCATGAAATGGAATAGGTTTAATCTGTTATCACCTGAGGGGGAGTGTGGAGTGTCTGGGACAGACACTGACAGACAGAACTCTCTGTGTGTGTGTGTGTGTGTGTGTGTGTGTGTGTGGCGCGGGGGGGGTCACAGCACCTCGGCCTCGATGGTAAATGAAATATCAGCCGCCAGACAGAGAGTGATATTGGTTTAATTTCTCTTGAAGCGTGCCTCTTTTTCTACTCCCCCTCTCCTCGTGTCGCCCCTCTCCCTCTCCTCTCTGCTCCCTGAGTAATGTTTCATTACCCTTTACTAGTCGCCTCGGTGTAAAAAATCTCATACAAATCAACTCCTCTTAAGTTTCTAGTCGAGACTCACCGGATCCGAGACGAACACACAGTTCAAGAGCGGGCGGTTTTTGACGATTCGCAGTTAGTATGACGACGTTGATGTCGCCTCCGCCACAACTTCCTGTGAAGGAATGAGTTCAAGAAGAAGAGAGAGGGGGAGTGTTAAGTCTGGCGCAATGCTATAGGGGGGGGCGCGTTGGAGGGGCCGTGGAGAGAAATGTGAAAACCGCTTTCTCCCTCTAGACCCCTTGAAGTGGCTCACCGTCTCTGCTACTGTACTGTGAAGACATGAAGAGGTGGTGGTGGGTGGAAGTTCAAGTTAAAAGGCATACCAACAAAAAAAAAAGTGTCAATGGGGAAAGGGGGCCTCGTTACAAAGTACAGTGTGTCAGGTGTACAGTAGCAACTGTGGCGGTGCCGACTCTGCTTCCATCATCGCCCCGTCGCTCACGCACTGACCTCTGTACTCGAGTATACTGACCTCTGTCACTCTACCGCCTCTGTTCTGTGTCCCTGGGCAGGTAGGCTAGAGTCATTTACAAAATGCTGCTATTGTTGGACCACTGACTGAAGAACAATACTACTACTACTACTACTACTACTTCCAGGACAAAAACAAGCTGCACAGCCATTTCTCTGTGCATCGTTACAGGAGCAAAGGTCAACCTTCAACTTGAAGGCGATCAGAGATGTTTATACTTGTAATTAGGAGTGTGCCGATACACTTATTTCACGATACGATACTGGGCTCACGATATCGATACGATATTTGGCAGTTTTTTATTATGATAATATATGGGGGGGAAAAAAACAAATGCAAACATACTTAAAAAAGTTTTTTTTTTAAATGTTTTAACGCCAAAACGATACATATATCCTCACGAAAACGTATCGCGATATATCGCAGGACGATATATCGGCACACCTCTACTTAAACACTTCTACCTCTACTTAAACATATATGTGCACACTGGCAGATCTTAAAAGCATAGTGGCACATTTCCTCCTTTCCTTGCTAGGCAAGGTTTTTTCCGTTTTTCACTTAAGTCTATAAATAGGTGGTGTGGTTGGGAGGTTAGTACTTTCACTCACATACTCATACACACACCTATAGACACCTCTACTCTTCCTGCTACCTACGCGCGCCTCACACCACACAGGAACAGAAATGATTCCATTTCACATAATTGCGTGAGTACACTCTGAGTATCATCATCGGCTGCTTTTAAAAAAGGTTCATGCCACCCCAAAGAGTCAGTTTGTCACTCTAACCAAGCCAGGGTGAAACCAGCTGCACTGTGTTCTCTAACAGCAGAGCACTAACGCAATATGAAGAGAACATCCAGTATATGAGTTGTGAGTAGCACCTCTTCTTATACTGAGCACAAAAGGAAATGGTGGTCAACCAATGCTTGGCAGGTGTGAAAAGAGCCCCTCGCGATCTTCCCCTCCCTCTCTCTCTCTCTCTCTCTCTCTCTCTCTCTCTTTAGCTCTGAGGCCCTCTCTCACTCTCTGACACAATTTCCAGGCTCAACGCAGCAGAGGCAAGGTTGCAGGGAACATGTCATATTTATTTCCTCAAACAGAGGCCAACCCCACGCCCGGGAGACCTTACGTTTGACATGGCACAGAAACAAAACCAACACGGGCCGTGGCCTCGCGGCGAACTTGCCTCAGTGCATTGCTATGCGGGGCGACAGACAGACAGACAGACAGACAGCACAAGAGGGCCCACTGCACCGCCGTGTGTAGTTGCCATCGCAATCAAGCACACCCTCTTCCCTCCCCCACCACCCACCACCCACCCCGACAAACTATCAGGACCAACTAATTACGGGATTAGGTGATCAAACACGCTTTCTCTTGATACCGGTGCCAACCGCGCTGCATGTTTTGGCATGTGTCAGTGTGTACCTGTCAATCTAACCAGAAAGAAGTGCAAACAGCTGTAGAAAAGACAAAATGGAATAATAATATAATCAAGGCTAATGAGAGGTTCTCTTCCTGCTCTATGACCATCAGAATTCCCCTGTGAACTAGGTCATGGTGCAAGAAAAAAGGGGGAGGGAAAAGTGCAGGACATTGTTTCCGAAGCCACAGGACTATTTATCAAATGGCGGTGACGACACCCACGCCAGTGACAGGTCTTGCACAACTTCACGCTGGTATGCACTGCCAACAGTCCGTAGCAAGATGGAGGGAAGGCACGGGGAGCAAGAGAAGACGCACTCTACTCTGCGCTTGACCTTGTACAAGTAAAGCCTCATTTATGGTTCTACTCTATCGCACCGCTGTGTCACTTTGTGGAAATCAGCTCTTTTCAGCATTCGACACCATCATACTATGTCATACATTAGGACTAAGGTCTACACCAAATGTGTCTTGCACGTTTTTTTTCTTACATCATGAGGAAGGTCTCTACTGTACGGGACAAAGCACACACACACACACGTACATATGTATACTAACGCTGTCAAAGTTGACAAAAATGACCGAATTGACGGTGTTAATATTTTTATCGCAATTAATCGACAATAAATAATTAGCCTTTTTTGACAGTTTGCGCCCGTAGGTCTTAAGCTCTGCATGGCTTCCTGCTCTGAACACTCTCTCTGCACATCTAAACCAATCACAGCAATTGGGGGGGGGCGGGATGTTAAGGACAACTGTTTGGTATTCGCTTACACAGCCATCTTAACCAATCACAGCGACTGGGAAAGTGTTTTCAATGTAATAGCAAGTCTTTTTGTCCTGCTTTGGTTGTTCAGGCTAAAGTAGGCTTTATTGTTGTTGTTGTGCCACCATGCAACTATAGTGTTTTGGTTGTTCAGGCTAATTTAGGCTTGTTGTTGTTGTTGATGATGTTGTTGTGCCACCATGCAAGTAGTGTTTTGGTTGTTAGTGTATTAGTACTCTGCACCTGGCTTTTGATGTGAACAGTGTCAGTTGCCAGCATTGGTTTCATAATGTATATTGGATACCTGAAAAGTAATGAATAATGCATGTGGAATAGATGTGTCTGTTGTGTGAACACAATACACTGCTTTTCAGTTCATCATTCAAGTTTGAGCTGATTAAAAAATATGTGATTATGATGCGATTCATCGCGCGATTAAATACACAAAATCATAAAAATACATTTTAGCACACCCATTCTTGAGAATTGGGACAAATCATGTCCTACCAAAACAATTTCAAATTATTATTACATATTAACACATCAATTAAAAGAATGTTTGGCAGAAAATATATTCTTAAAGGATTTATATATATGAATTACATAATGATTTATACAATGTTTTGGTCTGGTTTCCTTTTTTTTACATCTAAACTTGTACTCTGCCAGAAAACACCCTCGTCTCAGACAAGGATTCAATTATTTTTCATTTTTTTGTTAAAAGCATTAAAAGAAACCATGTGTATTCACACTTTTGTGAGGCACGCTGTGCTCAGCAAAAGGCACAGCAAGGACCCACAAGTGTATATATATTTAGCCGTGGACCCCCCTTCTCAAAATATTTTGTGCCAGGGACCCCTCAAGATTATTCCAGATTTTTCTAAATGTTACGAGCTTATAGATCGGCTATTTTTGAATATAGTATCAAATAGGTTTAAAGAGGTTTAAATTGACCAAAGCCCATTCATGAATGACTATTTTATCATCTTTTTCTTTACTTGTTTTTGTCTTTATTTGTTCATGTTTAGGTTGTCTTTTTTTTTCTTAGGTTTTTGTTGAATGAATTGTCCCAATTTAAATATAATCCACACTGGCATATCTGAAAGAATAAAACAGAGAGAGAGGAAGAGGAAGAGAAGAGGAGACTCATGGACATTTACTAGGGTACTGGATAGCTCTGCTGCCCGACAGGGTGGAAAAAACAGGATGGAACAAACAGGGTGGAAAAAAGACGAAAGGGTAGGCCTACCTGCACTTCTCAGATTGAGTCATTAATGCTTGTCAGTCACCTTTCCCTTTGTTGCTGACATCAATCATGTCCGTTACACACGGTGCAAACTAAGTGAACAATACTCGTCAACAGTGGTGTAAAGTAACTTAGTACATTTACTCAAGTACTGTACTTATGTACAATTTTGAGGTACTTTTACTTTACTGGAGTATTTCCAATTGTAGCCAATCTACAGGTAGGCCTACCCTCTCGTCTTTTTTCCACCCTGTTTGTTCCATCCTGTTTTTTCCACCCTGTCGGGCAGCAGAGCTATCCAGTACCCTAATAAATGTCCATGAGTCTCCTCTTCTCTTCCTCTTCCCCTCTCTCTCTGTTTTATTCTTTCAGATATGCCAGTGTGGATTATATTTAAATTGGGACAATTCATTCAACAAAAACCTAAGAAAAAAAAGACAACCGAGTGCCGCGCTACGAGCTTGTAGATCTGCTATTTTTGAAAAATCGAGAAAATGTGTGCAAATCTTTGAATATATATTTTTTAAAGCTAACATTTGTAACTCAAATCTTTGCTTCTGGGGGGTCCCTGGAACAACATTTTGAGATGGGGGTCCACAGCCAAATGCATATCATTTTGGGGTCCTTGACATGAAAAAGTTTGAGAACCACTGACATGGTAACATAAGTTTTTTCAAAAAACTCTTAGGACTTAGAGGACATTTTGTAGAATCGGTTTCAGGCCTTAATGGGTTAATGTTAGGGGTGTGCCGATATATCGTCCCGCGATATATCGCGATACGTTTTCGCGACGATATGTATCGTTTTGGAGAAAAAAAATATCGTTTTTGAAAAAAAAAAAAAAGTTTTTTTTTCTTTTTTTTTTTTTTTTTTTACAATCATAATAATCAGGCATGCAAACGGCCCCGAAGTGAAAAGAGTGACAACATGTTTTTTTTTTCGGGTCAGGTGTCATACTATTTGGATTCAAAACGGCTATTGTAGCTGAAAAGCTACAAGTTTGCATGTCTGAATAATGCAAAAACAGAATTATTTGTTTGCATTTTCTTTTTTTCTCCTCCATATATTTTCATAATAAAAAAAGTGCGTATCGTATCGTATCGAAATCGTATCGAAGTTGTGAGCCAAATATCGTATCGTATCGTTTCGTGAAATTAGTGTATCGGCACACCCCTAGTTAATGTACAGTAAGGGTAGGACTGTTCCTGCCGTGCGAGAAAGAGCTGGATGAACTTGAGGAGGTGGGGCTGTTCCTACTGTTCGGGGGACGTAGCCGGGTGACAGGTGACTGGTGGCATTACAGTAGCATGCTCTGCCGTATCAGCTCTCACACACTATCTCCATCCTCATCATAGGAAGGAGGAAACCCCGACTAAGAACAAGATTAACTGCCTAATCAGATTGTGATACGATACTCTCCCTCTGAACGCTCCCGCCATGCAGGGCCCACGACACAGACTGCTTATTTCATTTGAGGTAATGCTTTGTTTAACTTTACCGTTTAGGCATTTAGCAGACGCTCTCGTCCAAAGCGACAAAGAGCAAAGAGATGGGACTCAGAGCACCCTGACGATAGACAGATGTTGACGTCAATGAATAGTGCATTAAAAGGCGATGTTATAAAGAAACAAAAGGTCAGTCATGGAAAACACCATACGTCAAAGGGGATGTTTGTCAAAATTCATATTCATCTCATGAAAACAACACGCGTCCATTCTTTGGAATTCTCACTGCATTTCCTCGAGTTACTTCTCCATTCCGCAAAACAGAAAAAGAGGTAGGCTAGTAGTGAGAGTGGAATTACTTGTGTTGTTTAGACACCACACCACAGCAGCAAAGATGATTAAAAAATAGCAGATATACAAGCTCATAGTGCGGCACTCGTAGACCTGCTATTTTCTTTTTAAATCATGAACATTTGTACAAATCTTTGAATATATATTCTACAAATGTCTTCTAAATCCTAACCGTTTTTTGAAAAAAAATGATGTTGCTATATCAGTGGTTCTCAAACTTTTCCATGCCAAGGACCCCCAAAATTATATGTATTTGGCCGCGGACCCCCATCTGAAAATGTTTTGTTCCAAGGACCCCCCCAGAGGCAAAGACTTGAGTTAATGTAAAAATATATATTCAAAGATCTGCACACACCTTTCACGATTTTTCAAACAACAGCAGATCTACAAGTGCCGCGCTATGAACTTGTATATCTACTATTTTTGAATAGCCAAAGTATAAAATATGGATAAAGTGGTTACACAGATGCGTTCCCGGGTTTGAATGGGTTAATAATTAATCCCATGACCTTGCCATGACATTGGGACATTAACAAAGCACTGCAGAACGTGTACTGGTATACTGTGTGACCGGGCAGGCCGCCACACACTGCCCCGGCTCTCGCTCACATGCGCGCGCACTTCCAACGAGCATATCCACATACCTGCCCTCGAGACACACGTGCGCGCACACACACATGCTCACACACACAATTAGTATTACACCTGAGGGGGTTTGAACAGAAAAGTGTTGACAAAGGTGGAAAGCATGTTTGCCTGTGCGTGTACGCAAGTGTGCGTGTGCGTGTGTGTGTGTGTGTGTATGTGTATGTGTGTGTATGTGCCAGAGCTAACAAGTTGACCTGTGTGCCAAGTTTGTCTGCGTGGCCATATGTACATGCCTGCGTGTGCATGCGACTGTGCGTGTGCATGTGCGTGTGCGTGTGTGTGGGAGCGTGCCTGTGAGACAGCTCCAGCGATGGGGGCAGGCTGCTGCTGACGAAGATCTTTCTTAGCAGCTTGGGGCCCGGCTTTGTTTGGAGTATAAACATGTCAGAAAGTGTGAGAAAGCTCCTCTCGGAGAGAGGCAGCGATGGCCTCCTTTGTTTTGGTTCTCAGGGCAATAATAGCTGATGATGGACCAGGTTAACGTTAGCCCTGTTAGCAGACATGCAGGTGGACACCGGGAGGGCTGCTGAGCGAAGGGGGAGAAAAGGCTATGGGGTAAAACAGGTCAGTCTTGTGTTGGGAGGCAAGTCAGTCCACATCTCACGTGTCTTGTCAAAACGAGCCCCCCCCCCCTTTTAGCCACAATTCTCAACTTCTAACCAGTAGTACAGTGGTATGGATTGTCCACATATTCACTTGACATTAACATTCTCCAATTCCTCTCTGGACGCTTCTCTAAAAAATAAAAACAAACGTAACCATCGATAGTGAAACGAGACAAAAATACTGCACTAATGGGCACTCACACGAAAACACATTTAGGGCCCTGCATATTCCCAAGGAAAATGAGAGAAATTGAATGAGCAAACCCCACCCACACAGCACTCCCTGAAACCAATACCAACTGATAAGGCCTTACCCCTATATCAAGCCCATCAAACCCCTATAACGATCAACACTATATCATTATGGAATGACATAATCTCGTTAAGTCATGGTACATTTACTAAACCTCGTTATCCCATTTGGTTCCTTTCGGTTGCGGTGATTATTATGGCCATGGAAGGCCCCGCCCTTTCCTTATACTCCCACTCACGCCAGAGAGGAAGCAGGAAGCTGCGCACACGTCAGTCAACCCCAGACAGGAAGTGCCCGGAAGACGGCGACCCTTTAATGCTGCAATTATTCTAAGTATTGTTTGGATTGATAATCACGCTCATTAGGGAGTGAGAGAGAGACAGAGACAGAGGGGGGGGGAGAGAGAGGAAGGAAGTAGGAAGCTCTTAGGCTACTTGTCTGAGGCTGTGACCCGGGCCTGCTATGTGGTCTATGGGGGGGGGGCTTGGCGGGAGTAGAAGGGGGGAGGGGGGGTGGGTCAGCAACCGAAGCGCTGCATGGACGTGTCGCTGCTCTCCAACGGAACATGTTTGCTCAAAGATCGCATTTTATCTGCATTTCTCACAGCAATTATCCCCGACTGGTGCTTCCACAGGGAGAGGAGGGGGGGGGGGTAGCTAACAACGCCAAGCTAGGGGTCTGGGTGGGACCGACACCGAGGTGGGCCCTAGCCTGCGGTCGGCGAGCTTTCGCCAGTCATCACGGGTCACAGGGGAGCTGTCTGTGGGAAGCTTACTCAACAGTTTCTATAACACACATGGCCAAGATGGTTTAGAGCGGTGGTTCTCAACTTGTGGGTCGGGACCCTCCGGGGGGGTCCCCACATTTTCTGGGGGGGGGGTCCCCACAGTGAAGTGACAATTTAAGGACTTTTAAGACCTTTTAAATACCAATCTATGTATAAAAACTGGTCAAACTGAATTGGCCGAATTGTCAAATTGTGAAAATAGCCGATCTACAAGTTCACAACGCCTCGCGTCGCGAGGTGTTGTGAGCTCGTAGATCTGCTACAACTCCTACAAATCCAAGTGCTTATCAGGGTGGGGGGGGGGGGGGGTCCACTGGTTTTAGAGTACATGAGGGCAGGGAAAAAAAGGATTTCAAAAGTTAAAGAAGCTCTGTGCAGGGATGGTGAAATAATGACATGAGGACAGATTAGGAGGTTAAGTGGGGAAGAATGAACAAATAACCTCAACAACAGCAAAGAGGGCAAAACAAAACGGTAACAAAAGGAGACAGTAATGAGGGCATGGTGAAAGCAAAAGTGGTGGCGTTTCAGACGCGGAGCTCGCAGAAAAACAACTGGTATTGCGAGTTGCTGTGCCAACTTTGCCTCCATGTTCCAGATACAGACGAAGAGGATGGGGCGGGAGTTTAAAGCCCTACATATCGCACCTGCACATCAATTACATGCTGGTAATTTCTGCATGTAAGTGCCTCGTTAAAAACGATGGCATATGGAAGAACTGCTCGTTTTCTTCTCAGAGGGGAATTTGCTCCAGGATAAAAAAAAGGAGCGAATATGAGTATGAGGAAGGCAAAAAAAAGAGAACTGGCAGGAGGGGAGCCAAGTATAAAGAGAAAGCCAGGTAACGAAAAGCGTTGCAACACGCAGGACTTAGAAAAACCTGTAATTAGAGCGCTAGTAAGCTGTCAGCCGGGCAAAATATCGTTTACTTGAGGCAGACTGCTGTGGCATAGACAGTAACGGCTTGCCAAGCGCAATTAGAGGGGTGTCACTGATTACCTCAGGTTTTTGTATTTTTGCTTTCGGTTTGTTTTTTTATTCGTGCTCACACTTTTAATCCTCGTTCCATCATTACTACACCATCGGCTGCTTCGCGTTTCACTAGTGCCTATTAGATAAGAGAACAGATTACCTGATGAATAAAGGCTATTGCCAGTCAGTTTTAGAGGTGTGAGAGAAATATAGAGAACTGTGAAATTACTGTAGAATCGAATGGCCAATACAAACAGCTGTTCTGATGAGTGTGATAAGTGTGCATTCATTTTCACATACTTTTCATGAGATCACTTTTATTATCCCCGCCAGGCCAGAGCGGCCGAAGGTGAGGGATTAATGTTTTCACTCCCGTGAGTCCTGGCAGGGATCTGATCTCAGAGGAGCAGCGAACTTTTACAATTTTAGATTTGTTTGAAAATGTTTAGTTGCATGTTTAGTTATACCACTCAAACCCTATACTTAGTTGACCGGATTCCCAAGGGCTCTATACTAGGCCTCGTCCCGTTTTTTCTTGCGATACACTAAATATCTTTGGCGAAATTAGCCGATCTACAAGCTCACGACTCATTGCACGTTATGAGCTTATAGATCTGCTATTTTCACTTTTGAAGACACACATTGGGCCCGATTCACTAAGCTGTTTACGGCCCATATATTGAGTGTAAACAGCTTTATGGTCTTAAATGGGGGAGTGGAGCAATGCAAAGGATCTTCCATATATGAACGCACCTCTGACCTTCAGGCAAAAATGAGGAACAACTGTGATCCGCACATATCCGCGCTATGAGCTTGTAGATCTGCTTTTTTTTTATCTTGAAAATGTGTGCAAATCTTTGAATATATATCAACATTTTTAACTCAAATCTTTGCTTCTGGGGGTCCTTGGAACAAAATATTTTGAGATGGGGGTCCACGGCCAAATACTTCATATCATTTTGGGTGGTCCTTGACATGAATTGTTTTTTAGAACCACTGATATTATAGCAACATATGTCGTTTTTGAAACAAAGCCAAAGACAAGGCAAAAGATAAGGCCCAGAAGCAAAGATTTGAGTTAAAAATGTTCGCTTTAAAAAATATATATTCAAAGATTTGCACAGATTTTCACGATTTATCAAAATTTCAAATTGCATAGAGAAAATACACCCTCCTTTAGTCACTTTATTTACACGTTACTTACACTGATATTTACGACCAGCTTAGTGAATCGGGCCCATTGTGTTTTTTCCCCATGAAGTTGTTGTCAGTATAGTTGTTTTCAGTCGAGGTCACATGATAGTTTTTAGCTAGCTATCACAAGCTCGGTGTACCTGTGCATGCTTGCATGCATGCGTGGACATAGCTCACATTCCTCGGTGTTCAATGTGGGGTGGTTATGGTGACATACGTTCCCGTCTCTGCAGGCTGGATCATCCACACGTTCACATACCGACAGAAAACAAGCCAGTCCAGTTGCACACATGCGCGCGCACACACACACACACGCATTGACTCAAAGAAGCACACACACACACACCACCTCCTCCACGTGTTCAGTCTTAAAACAACACAAAGGAGACATTAACATTTGACCTCTTGTTTAATCCTGGGACCTGCTACTGTTCCTCACATTGTTTCCTAATTGCCGCCCTCCATAATGGCCCGCTGCTGGGTCCAGAGAGGCTGCCTTGCCTTACGGGTCCACGGCTCAACCTCATATAGGACTGCAGTACAAAGACATGGCTACATTAACCCACTAACACCTGGGATTCAACTGTGTCATTTTTTGATTTGAGCTAAATATGGTAAATGGTAAATTGTGCATTTATATAGCGCTTTTATCCAAAGCGCTTTACATAGATTGTGCATTACATTCACACATTCACACGCGGATGGCGGAGGAAACCATGCAAGGCACCAACCTGCTCATCGGGAGCATTTAGGGGTTCAGCGTCTTGCTCAAGGACACTTCGACACTAACTCTGGGGGAACCCCCCAGCCCGGGATCGAACTGGGAACCTTACGGTTTCCAGTTCACTCTACCCGGCCACTCTACCTCTGAGCCACTGGCGCCCCAGCTAAGAAGCCATATTTTACACTTTTGGCTATTCAAAAATAGCAGATATACAAGCTCATAGCACGGCTATGAGCTTGTAGATCTGCTATTTTTGAAAAATCGTGAAAATGTGCGCAAATCTTTGAATATATAAAAATTTTAAGCGAAATTTTTTAACTCAAATCTTTGCTTTGCCCCTGGAACAAAATATTTTGAGATGGGGGTCGGCGGCCACATACATGTAATTTTGGGGGTCCCACTCCTTTACATGAAAAAGATTGAGCACCACTGATATATAGAAACATACGTCTTTCAGAATACTGTTGGGATTTAGAAGACATTTGACATTTGTCGGCTTCAGGTCTTAATGGGTTAAGATACATGTATTCAGAGTTCACCGCACTTCAACACTGGCGGCCCTGTTACGACTATCGTCAATATGACTCAATAAACACGTGTGGTCTTGAATATCAAAATGAGAGCGATGAGATGACTGCGCCCATTGTTTGATGTCATCGGAACGGCGAAAAAAAGTTTGATATTTGGCTTAACCCTCTGGTTTGTTAATTCATTTCAAAGACTTTAGAGAGTTTAGAGATGGATGAATGAGACAGAAGAATGTCTTTGATAAACACACTCATGGCCCTTGGGGTAAGTGAGCTTAATAGGCAGGCAGGCAAGACACGCATGCACTAACACACACACGCACACACACACACACTCCCCTCCCTGCTCTGGGGTCGAGCTGATTACAGGGGTACGTTAGGCCCCCCGGGGCCAGGCCATTCAGAGAGGGGTTTAAACACACACACACACACACGCACTCACACACGTTTATAGTATTTACATCCATTTGCATAGCTAAGGCTCTGGCCAGGGAGTTTGTTTAGTCCTGCTGGGAGGCACTAGCCACTGCTCCCCCCCCCCTCCCCAGTTCCACTGTCTTAAAAGCAGCCTTGCACCGGCCAGGTGAGCCCTGGGCAGAATGGAGAAACCAGGGTGTAGTAGGGGGACTCTGGTGGGTGGCTGGGTGTAGGATAGTGGGTGTGTTCATGGATAGGACAGGGTCAGTCTACCTGTTATTCTGCTATTCACACCTGGGGGTTCATTACAGTCACACCTTCCATTGATGCAGCCCCGTCTCAATTGAATTGAATACAACTCAATTCAAAGGGGCTTCATTGGCATGAGAAAACATACGCTTACGTTGCCAAAGCAAGTGTGAAAGTAATTACGCATTGTGTAAACAGTAGAGATGCACCGATTAGAATGTTCTTGGCCGATCACCGATTCAATTTTTTGATATTTCTGCCTTGCCAATAAATGTCGATTTTTTTTTTGACAACTGATTCAGATTTTTTTTCTTAAAATTTTCAAATTCTTCTCAAATTGTATGTTTAAGTGACTATTTCTATCGTTTACGCACCCCGTGATGCATTTAATACAAGGAGAATTTTTTATTGTATAACATTCCTTTACAGTGAATGAAGAATCCAACAAAATAAGAAAATACTTTAAATTAATTTAAGTAAAACAGAGGCCAAGATTATCAGCAAAACTATATCAAAAATCAGTTTATAAACAAAACAACGCTCACAGTGTGATCCAAAGCCTATCATTGCGACTCACAGTGTTTACCTTTCCTTACCTTTCCTATAACCATAGAAGAGGAGAATAAACTTTTTAAACAATTACGGACTAAATCATCTCATGCACAAATGACGCACACACACGGGCGCTCCCGTGCATGTCACGGTGCAAACTTAAAGTGAATTAAATAACACACTTTCTTCAAAAATTATATAATGACCAAATAATTATATTCATCTTCCTTGTGTTACTAGTGGTTGACAAACCAAGAATTGTTAGAAATACAATATATACATGTAAGAAAGGGTATAAAACGTGGTATAAACCTTTTTAGACAAATAGCACCAATTTTTCAAATGGATTTAAAATAGTACACAAATAGCGGCAGTTTTAAAGGCAGTTGCTCCGTTTGTACAGTCTGTCTACATATGTACTGTCTAGTTCAATGTGTCTCTCTGTGTCTTTGTCTTTCTTTAGGTCTTTCCCCACTCTCTCCACCCTGCCTCTGATCTCCAGCGGCTCATCGACACCGATAGGCCTCATTAGCTGCCGTGTGTGAACGGAACCTCTGTTAACCTCTGGGAGTAGGAGAGGACATTCGTTGGAATGACACGCTCAAAATGATACGAGACAGCAGGTTGAATCTCCGATTAAATATATAAAACATGAACGCAGGAGGATTCTCAAATGATGTCTTTTTCACATTCGTGCAAAAAAGATTCTTTCATGTTTCAGATACAGCATCAACAAGGGAATTTAAAGTACAAGCCATAAATAGTATTTCTGCATGCAATACGCCTGCCAGTCAACGAGTTAACTTTGAAGTGTGCCGCTGTGGATAAATGACACTCCTCTGAAGGCAGGCTAGATCAGTCTGCTTATCAGCCGGAAACATTAAAGGACACAAATGTATTCATCATCTCTGTTCTATCGGGGTTCGTTTTGCAGGAGGATTACACGGTTAACCCATTGATACCTGGAACGCATCTGTGTCACTTTAGATGTCTTTGGCTATTCAAAAATAGCAGATATACAAGCTCATAGCGCGGCACCGCGTGCCGCGCTATGAGCTTGTAGATCTGCTATTTTTGAAAAATCGTGAAAATTATTTTTTTATATTTTTTCCCGAAAAATTGTTAGGATTTTGATTTTTTTTTAGACGTGGCCTCAGGTCTTAATGGGTTAATTTCTGAATAAAATATTGGATTATATTTGTGTTTTCAGCCCATTAGCGACGCAAGTAAGTGAAACAATTGATGAGCCATACTAAAGCCAGTGCCGTTAGAGTAGGTAGTCGATACAAAGAGTGTGCGTTAGCCTCCCTCTGTGCCGGCTGATGGCCTACTATATGGGGGCATGGGCTGGCTGCTGAGGGAGCCTGTTGCCCAGCTAGAAGCCATAGACAATCAAACTGAGTCCATTGTGCTGCTGGAGGACCAATCAACCCCAGAGAGACAGATGACAGAGAACACACAGAGAACACAGGAGGAGGTAAATGAGACTCAATAGGTTTGTGTGTGTCTGTGTGTGTGTGTGTCTCTCTCTCTCACACACACACACACACACACACACACACACACACACACACACATACATACACAAGCACAACACAATCATGTCCAATGGAGACCTCAAAAAGGTTGGAGCTGGCTCTGTCTATTCCCAATCAGTGGTGGAAAGTAACTAAGTATATTTACTTAAGTACTGTACTTAAGTTTTTTAGGTATTTGTACTTTACTTGAGTATTTCCAATACTTTTACTTCTACTCCACTACATTTCAGAGGCAAACATTGTACTTTTGCTCCACTACAATTATTTGAAAACTTTAGTTACTAGTTTCTTTTCAGATACATTTTTGGACATTATTATGAAACATACATTAACCACTTTAGCCCTATTTTATACATAGGCTATTTGAAAATAGCCGATCTGCAAGCTCACTGAGCTTGCAGCTGAGCTTGTAGATCTGCTATTTTCAAATATTTTAGTACTTTTTGTACTTTAAGTATATTTTGATGCCAATGCTTTTGTACTTTTATTTAAATACATTTTGAATTCTGGTCTTTTACTTGTAACTGAATATTTTTATTTTGCAGTATCGATACTTTTACTTAAGTAAAACATTTGAGTACTTTTCCCACCACTGTTCCCCAATACACACACACCGAGTTAAAACTCTTAAGCCATAAACACCAATCAGCAGGCCTGCTGTGCCGTCTGCGCTGACAGCCGCGTTAGCGTCAGCCGCAAAGGTCGAAACCAAAGTGACCTCCGCTACAGTAGAGAATGGCACCGCCGAGTGCAGCCAGGCCTGGTCAGGGCAGGGCTGTAAAAAAAAGGGAAACCCCAATCACCGCCAACTGTACCGACATGGATTGGCCACCATAAACAACACGAGAGGTCCCTATTAGGAACAAGAGGACGGCCAGATGGACCGGAGAGAGACGGCCTACATGTAGGTAGAGCACTGGTGGAAAGTAACTAAGTACATTTACTTAAGTACTGTACTTAAGTACAATTTTGAGGTATTTGTACTTTACTTGAGTATTTCCAATTTCCAGTACTTTTACTTCTACTCCACTACATCTCAGAGGCAAATATTGTACTTTTACTCCACTACATTTACTTGAAAACTTTAGTTGCTAGTTGCTTTTCAGATATACATTATCATATAATGAAATATACATTAACCACTTTAAACCTATCATATACATAGGCTATTTGAAAATAGCAGATCTACAAGCTCACAACGCGTCGCATCGCGACGCATTGTGAGCTTGTAGATCGGCTATTTTCAAATATTTAGTACTTTTACTTTTGGTACTTTAAGTACATTTTGATGCCAATACTTTTGTACTTTTACTCAAGTACATTTTTAATTCTGGACTTTTACTTGTAACAGAGTACTTTTATATTGCAGTATTGGTACTTTTACTTAAGTAAAGAATTTGAGTACTTTTTCCACCACTGCGGATCAGTGGAGTGTTCGACGGAGGAGGGATGGGTGTGTGTGTAATTAAAGCAGGAGTCAGTGCTCTATGGAGACCAACAGATGGAGGGGAGGGACCCCCCACCACCCCTCCAATTCCACAGAGGGGTGGTGGTGGTGGTGGTGGGGCTGGCAAAGCGGAGGAACGCTAAGAGCAATGTGTGTGTGTGCACACGTGTGTGCGGGCTTGTGCGTGTGATAAGCACATGTTTCCCCCGGGGTGTGCGCTTGAGCGATCTAAAAAAAAAAAAGGGGCAATTAATTTGTTTCATATACGATTTAACTTCTCCAAGTGTCGACAAAGGGGGAGGCAGTCCTCTGGGAGCTCTGAATGCTCCCTGATACAAACCAGAGACCACAGGGGAGACGCAACAATAATGCACGTTCGTGCCCAAGCTTTCGTGTGTACAGAGAGGGATGGGGGGGGCAGGGGGGGGGTCTCCGCATGTAAACTAATTTCCCTCCATGAATACGTAATGGAAACCAACGAGGCCTAATGACTCATAGAGGTGACCTATTTATCAATGGTGAGGAAATGGGGATTTGAAGCCATTGGGGCGGCTGTGACGTGCGTATAAGGAGTGTTTTTGTAGAGGCGGTATAACTCTAACGTCCCCGGGAGAGAGCATCTTCTTTTTGAACGATGTCTTTTACTCGTTTTTTATCTCCTAGTTCAGTGTTTTTCAACCCTTGAACGTTCAAATCAAGGTCCATTATTTATTCGTCATTTGAGCCACGGACGACCGTTCGATGAGATTTAGACTCTCAGATCCAAGACTTGGAATATTTTGTTATCGTTGGGTACGATTTTGTCCACAATTCCCCGCTGTATTGATGTTGGTACCATTTGGAGAGACAACAGGCCAACGTTGATCAAAATAACAATTCTTTAATTAAGTAATGCAGATTTTACAATAATTGAACTCTTGAGAGCGTAAAATGAAACCAAATGAACGCTCTCAAGAGTTAAAGATCTAATAAGGGTCCATTTGGTTACCAACTCTCCATCATTTAGCTGGGGACCACCTGGAACCTCCTCAAGGACCACTGGTGGTCCCCGGGACCACTGGTTTGAGAACCACTGTCCTAGCTCCATTCCTTGACCTGAAAAAGGACATGGCTGTACAAACGTACCCTCCCACCCCCACGCGTACACACACACACACACACACACACACACACACACACACACACACACACACACACACACACACACACACACACACACACACACACACACACACACACACACACACACACACACACACACACACACCACGGCAGCTCCTGCTCAGTGGCCCTCATGCGCTTGTTGATCCTGTGTCAAGGTTACTTATGAGAGGTCAAAAGGTCAAAGCCCTGTGTGGCTCAACACTCAGGCACACACCAACCCCTCCAATTCTCTGTTAACTATCCCTCATCAAACCCTTTTCACACTCCCACCCACCCCCTCCCCACACACCCTGACCCCATCCCCTCGCTGGCCCTCATTTAGTCTCATTAACTCACCAGCCAAACCCACACCCCGTCTCTCCATCCCCTCACCTCCACCCCCTTGCATACACACCTCCCCTCCCTCGCTGCAGCAGCAGCAGCACAGTGATGCTATCAGGCTGTATCAGGGCCTATATACTGCTCTCCTGAGAGACCCCAAAGGCGCTGGGAACCAAGACCCCCAAACGCTTCTCTGGGAGAAAGAACAGAGAGATGGCGGGATGATGATGGGGCTGAGTGATGATGGGGGAGAGGGGGAATGGGCCTTTTAACACCACTGAGTGGCTAATAGGGAGGTGGACAGCAGAGATAGTAGCCGTTTCCATTGTGCCCTACACTGCCCCCTAATTAAAAAAAGAAAACTGGGTCTGGCCGATAAGGACAGCATGTGAGTCTCATCAACGCTGATAGGAAACGGAGTGGGAAGCCATCTTCAAGAGAGAATAAGAGAAGGGGGTACAAAAGGACAAAAAAAAGGAACGGGGAGCGTGGGAAAATTCTGACGAGCCAAACTGTACTACGGAGACAGCCCCGCCAAACCCCCGGCGCTCTCCATAACTGAACACCTGAGCTCAGCGGAATCAACTGCCCAAGCCGCGGAGAGTTTTCACCATAATAATGAATAGTCCCCAACACAAAGTAACATTTAATCCCTGCACTAACACAGCACAATCTAGTAACATTGTACTACCACCACCCAAAAATGTGGGGGTGGGAGGGGGGGGGGGGGTTGGAAAATATGTGACTGTGTTTTGAGAGGGAAAGTTACGTCGTTTGTCTCATTTGCCACGTCGGCCGAAAAATGCGCCAGGCCAGGAAAAACTGTGGGGTGCAGATAGGCTCTGAGGAAGCATTGGACCTCCTCCCTGGAAGTGTTAGGCAGGCCTTAAACCTGTTTACCCTATCTGTTAATGAGTCTGTAAAAGCACAGCTGATTGGACTTCAAGACATGCGGGCAAATATAACGTGCTGAGGAATGCTAGGAATTCAAAAGGGGACTGAATTCATTTATACAGCATATTTCACATGGGCTACTTGATAACATTCGTCAAGAGTGTGTGTCCACCCCTAATCAAGACCAGTAACAAGACTGTAGGGGAGAATACGATTTTGAAGAAACTCCAAAGCAGACACTAAGCGTTTTGACCCGAAATAGCCTTCACACCCACCTGCATGAATGTGAACTGTAAGAAAGTGAATGTAATTACTAATAGCTCTTTTCTAAGTACCCAAAGTCGCTTTATATAAAAGAAAAGGAACCAACCTCATTAAGAAAAGGAAAAAAAGAATAGTGCTTGATTCAAAATGATAAAAGGCTAAGCATGGGTTCGGGGGGGGACAATTGATACATGTATTTATTTATTGATGCTAGTGAAATAATGCTTGGGGAATCTTTATATTTTCATATTGTGATTTGTGGCCACAAAAACACTGAATCACAGCACATAACCTCTGGGGAATATGATTAGAGGTGGGACCGATCTGATCCATTATCTGTATCGGGTTCTGATCCTGACATCATTCACCTATCGGGATGACATGACCGATACAGATATATTTTACATATATATATTTTTTTAATCGTCTCCGACCTTTGTTTTAGGCATTTAGCAGACGCTCTTATCCAGAGGGCAGTTACAGTAAGCAAGGTAGTGCCTCAGTAATCTAGGATCATAGGTAAACCAAGACCCTAGCATCAGTCTAAACAATATATTATTTTTAAAAAATTATCTACTTTGAAACTATAGGATGCCAGGTAAACACCCAACCCACATGCAGACTTATAACTACAGATAACCCCACGTAGGTGAAAAATGCGAGAGGAGGAACCGTGTAAGTCCCCGTCCGCTGATCGGTTATGTCACTGTAGCACACTCAGTGTTACTGTGGATTATTAATTAAAGCTTCTGCGCTTGATTAACCACACAACAACAACAACAACAACAGTGTTGCTCCCGGGTGTGCTGCTTACTGTGCGTTTAAATCAAAGTCATATCATGATTTGAATTAACTACTCTATGGAGCGCTGAGCAACATCTTGGTGAGCCGAAATATGGAGAACGGAGATGTGAGGTGTCTATCCGTGGAAAGGAGATGGCAAGGTTTATTTGAATGAATCTCTGCCAGAGCTTGTAGGTCGGTATGTTTCGGCTGGGGTTGGATGCAGTTCCCAATTTCAATTCTCCATCTTTTTCTAATGTGTTATTTCTCCTCTTCAAATAGCACAGCATCATGTTTGCAACTAAGATCTACCTGAGGAGGATGATCAGTATTGCCTGCGGTAACTTTTATTAAGCTTTCTGTAAACACGATATTTTCCCCAGGTCTCGTGAAGTGGTCTTGTGCCGCCAGTTTGTACACTGTTTGCGCAGTGACAGTGATATGCAAAGTGGGCTCAAAAACATTTTTGTCCCCAATTCATATAATGTCCCCTGGATGACAGGATGTCATTGCCCTGACAGGGCGATGAATAACAGTATAGGACATATTTTCTTATAATGCAAAAAGGTGACTGTATTTTCAAAGAGGAGTGAGGGAGCAAGTCTGCGAGAAGAGGAGTGATAGAGGGAGAGCACGGGGCTGAAAAAGAGAGAGGGAGAGACAGATTAACTATCCTTTCAGGCCCTGATTTACAGCTGTGTGTCAGCTTCACAGAGGGAATTTAATATAGAGTGATGTATGTCTCTTGGAAATGGCCTGCTGTGACGAAAGGCTTGATACTGTATGAGCACGTACATTTCCATTCCTCCAACACTCACCTCACCACACACACACACACACACACACGCGCGCGCGCGATAAGGAATCTCACCTGACCATAAAAACAACAAATAATAAAGAAACGTCAAAATGCAAATTGTTTTTTTGTTTTTTTACACAACGGCGGTATTCTTCACCCAAAGTCACACACACGTGCAGACATGTTGCACACAGACACACACTTGATTCTTCCCAAGGATATCTCGGTGGTTACACTTAGAAAAATAAACTCTCCCACCCCCTGCCCTCTTATCCAACACAAAGCTCAGTGTGTTTGCTTTTACTGAGAGGTGCAAACTCAGGCCTCTGTCCGTTTATCTAGACCTGACAGCACTTCAGGCCATCATACAAGCCCATACAGTCGGAGTGTGGGACTGTTAACAATAGATCTCTCTCACTCCGGTGTTGACCGAGCGATAGCAACGATGCTAAAGTTAGCTTAGCTCAGCTATCTCAGGGCAAAGCCCTTGAGCGTATGATGGGAGCACAATGCACAGCTCCATCACATTCACTCACACACACACAGACAGACACACACACACAAACAAACATACAGAGATTAAATCTGGCCTGGCTATTGCAGGCCCCCTCTCTTTGATGAGCCAAGGAGCCAAGAGTCTGGGTGCTGGATTAAGATGGCTATGGTAGATTCTCTAACACACACACACACACACACACACACACGCACACACACACACACACACACACACCCCCCTACACACACTCCCAGAGGGGGTTAGTTAACCCTTATCCCATTCATTTACATTAAGTTCTCTTTTTCCCCTTTCTTTTTCTTTCTTTCTAAAGCGGACACAAAGACCTCATCCACAATGGTTTTAAAAAGTCCACCTTTGAGATCACCTCGCATAAACAAACACTTTGTCATCCGAGAGAACAGGCCTTTCTCTTTCTCCCTTACTCAACACGAGCACAGGGCCCTGTGCTTGTCTGGCTCTTTAATAAATTATATCTGAGGTTTGAAGGAAAGACCCATATTATTAGAGCCATTCGCGGGGTAGTGTAACACGGGCTGTGTTGTGTTACACCATGGAAAAGCACGGGGCGTGATTCTCAGCGAGCGCCATTGTTTATGGAAGCCAACACCGCAGCTCCTTTACGCGAGAAGTGATCAAGAGTGAAGCGAGCTGCCACAGACCGAGTCGTCGTGCCAAGAATATAGTGGGCGAAAGTAACACGCCATACGCCATGTAAAACTGTCAGCGTCTTATCCCATCACTTTCAAATTGGCGTCCCTATTTCGGGAATGTCATTATTTACACTATAATGGCTATTTTTGATTAATCAGAAGCTGATCTACAAGCTCACAACAACACTTCTGTGACGCTCGTAGACCAGCTATTTTCACTATTATGTCATGCGACAAACGATGTAGGGCTTAAGTGGTTAAACTGCTTTTGTCTGTTCATAACGATTTGGGACATTTTTTTACCCTGCATAATTAAGCGAGAATAAACACTCAGCCTGAGCCAAAAGTTCCACCCTCTCCTCACACCTGTGAGCATGCCTCGGGGGGGTGAGGGGGGTGAGGGGGTGGGGTGTGGGTCTTGGATGTATGCAACAGTAAGTGAGGAAACAATGCTGTACGGTTAAAGCCTGTAGGATTACCCGGGACTAAGAGTGAAAGGCAACGAGAGCTCTTAAGTATCCACCTGATCCCTCACACACACACACACACACACACACCAATCACTTAAACATCCACACCTGTAATTAGCCATTCTGACATGACGGATAACTGCCAACAGTCTCTCGCGTGCGCACGTGTGTGTGTGCGTGTGTGTGTGTGTGTATGCATTTATGGGTTCCCTATTTGTTCATACAAACCGTTTTCTCTCATTCTAAAACCCTAAAGCGTCTTTAGATTCGTGACTGATTTGAAACGGCCTCTGTGAAACGGCCCTGACAAAAAGAGCGGGCACATCTGTGTGGGGGAAAAAAAGTATTTTGACTCCAAATATGATATGTGTCACACACTCCCAGAGCACAACAGCCTCCACCAAGAAGGACACACAAACCTCCACGTACCGTATGACTCAAAGACACCTCCCAATCTCTCTCCTATACAAGGGGGTTTTGTTCTCAGTTCAGGCTCATCTACCGCCCTGATTCCCGGAGAGAGAGAGAGAGAGAAATAGAGAGGATGGCGAAAGAGAAGAGGGAACGCCGAAAGGCTGCCAAGCTCCCTCGCACCTCCTCATTGCCCCCGAGCACAGATTTAGTTATTGTGCAAACGTTTCACACGTTCATTGTGCCCCCACTCAGAAGCATTCAACAGGGCTGAGACATTAGTCAACAACACATTCCCCTCATTTACCCCACTTAGCGGTTTGCCACCAGGGGAGACACCAGGGGAAGGAGAGAGGACGCATTTTGCCATAACTTCAACATGAGGCAAGAGCACATGGGGACCTTGAATATAATAGACAGTGTCATAACCAGTGTGTGTACCGTCTGCAAAGCAGGGTGGCGAGGGGGATGCCAGCCATTAAAACCATGTGTATGAGTGTTGTGGAGCCACAAGCACGCTCGATTCGGTCTGAATGTGGAAGAATTGCCAACTCGAGGTCTCGAGCTTCCCAGCTGTGGACAGAAATAGCGGAAGTGAAAAGGAACACAGGCAGCGACATGAAGTACTGTTCAACATATTTCTGTTGCATAACCCAAAAAAAAAGGGCCACACAACTCTCAACTCCCTATCTGCCGAATCTCGGGGCGTGAGACAATACCGTTTAAGAAGAAAATGACAGACGATCAAAGTCAGAAGTCGAAAATAAGGGGAGACAGAAAGATTGCTGCCTGTAATTCAATGATAATTTGTCGGCGGAAGCGATTTCCTTTGGAGGGTTTCCAAGTCTGGGTATTTTACAATCAGACCAAGGCTATCATTACATCTTTATTAATTCTAATTTAAAAAAAAACCTGGCAAGTGTGATTGGATGAGTCAGACCTCCCGCACTCACACAGACACCATTCTCTCCTTCTCTGTCAACACTCTATCACCCCATAGCAGGTCTTTCAAGGTAGTTAGGTAGTAAAAAGTCTATCAAACTGGAGACATTAACTGTTGAGTGGAGGAGTAACTTTACCCTAGATGCCCTCTATCTGCTAACTAGTGTGTCTATTTCTGTGTGCATGCACACAGGCGCTGGTTTAGCAGTGTGTCTAGTGTGTGTATAGTGTGTGTCTAGTGTGTGTGTGTGTGTGTGTGTGTGTGTGTGTGTGTGTGTGCGTGCGCGTATCCCAACATGTCTCTGCTCATGTGTGTCCTTGCATGCCTGTGTAACAGAGCCGTGGTTGGGCCTGCCTGAGTGCTTCTGATCCATCCATGGCCACCAGTTGGGTCCAGAGCTTCTCGTTTCCACGCTGTCTGTGTGTGTGTGTGTGTGTGTGTGTGTGTGTGTGTGTGTGTGTGTGTGTGTGTGTGTGTGTGTGTGTGTGTGTGTGTGTGTGTGTGTGTGTGTGTGTGTGTGTGTGTGTGTGTGTGTGTGTGTGTCCTGACGAGGAGGTTGGCAGCTCAGTGGAGCAGCGTCTGGCACCGTGCCACCCCCCCCCCCCCCCCCCACAGTCTGTCTGAGAGCACAATGGGCGATCCGGTAAAACAATACAGGCCCAGGAACAAGGACCTCTTTAGAGCAGGCCCGACACACTATCCCCTGGCGCAACCCATGCCGCGACTGGGGCTGAAAGAGAAGCACGGGCCACTCCAAAACGCCAGGCCCGCTGAAATGGAGGCTAATTTCTGCCCCTCCCCCTCCCCCTTCTTCTTTTCAAACGTAATGTCATGCACACACACACACACACCCCAAAGAGGCAGAAAATGGATGGACACAAACATACAGAACCAAATGCGTACAGAGCTGACAGAACCAAAACAACATGGATGATGTGATATACGCAACGATAAAAACACAACCACACACACACACACACCACTAGTGGTGGGAAAAAAGGTTCATTTCAGTGAACGAACGATTTTGTTCACGTTCACGGCAATGATTCGTTCAAATGATTCGTTCACGTTCTCGTTCAGTAACGCTATTTTCAAAATTTACTCGAGTAAAAGTACAAAAGTATTGGCATCAAAATATACTTAAAGAACCAAAAGTAAAAGTACTAACATATTTGAAAATAGCCGATCTACAAGCTCACAACGCGTCGCGATGCGACGCGTTGTGAGCTTGTAGATCTGCTATTTTCAAATAGCCTAGGTATAAAATAGGGCTAAAGTGGTTAATGTATGTTTTATAATGTGTGTAAAACACCATCGCGGGAGCGTTTTTTTATGTCGCAAGTGAACGTAACTCGTTCACGGCAAATTAACTAGTTATTTTGAACGAATCGATCATGAACAACACATCACTACACACCGACACCACACACAGGTAAATACATTCAGGAGGTCCCATTGACACAGTGAAATCGGCAGCGATAATGTCTCCATTTGTAACTCTGACCAGTATACAAATGTCTTTTGTTACATGTGTAACACTCTCAAGAGTTAAATTGACAGTGTGAGGATTTTACTGACACAAAGGACCAAGCTATGACCTGGCCCTGCGGGTCTGATGAGTAGATGAGAGGAGCAGAGCGACCTGTTGATGCAAGCAGACAGACATTCCACATGGGCCACACACACAAACACACAAAAACATAAACACAACCACCCCCATACACACACACAATGTCAATGTACCAAGATCCACCACAAGATTTTATAGCGGGAGGTGCCAAACAGTTTGTTCATTTATTTGCCACAGCAGATCTCCATCCCATCACCTATGTGATCGCGCGCGCACACACACACACACACACACACACACACACACACACTCCGACTCATATCTCTGCTACTTTACAGAGCTGTCACCACACAGAAATCACGGCGCGCTCCTCCAAAGCGAGAGAGAGAGCAGCCTTCAGACATGTAGCTCTAATCAGAAATCTAATGTTTCCCTTGTTTGGAGATGGAATCTCGCTCATATTTATCAAACGCCCGCCTCGTGTCCCGGCCCCGCCCCACACCGCCGCCCGTTTCCCCGGGCTACTGGTTGTATCAGAAAATGAGTGGCACTTCGGCACATTCATCACACCTATCACCTATTATCATCACTCTGCCACATATCTCTGGCCAACCCGCACACACACACACACACACACACACACACACACACACTTAGACATACACCTCAGTTACATTACCACTTATGACACATTACACAGCTGATAAGATCCCCGGTGCTGATAGCGTCACCTTGCCCCAGAAAAGGTCGACGAAATGTGTTGGGTGGGGGGAGGAGGAGAAAAAAAAAAACTAAACCCAAAGTGTACACAGAGAGTTTTTAAAACATGTCAACATGTCATGCTGGATTGGGTGCGTAAGGAGAGACTGGCGTAATGATTTTTTTTCCCGGCGGGTAAAAAGAAGAGGTTGTTCGCGGCCAAAAGGATGATGGGACATGACGTCCCATGCATGAGGAAAATAGAGACAATGTACAGTGACAGGTGATGGTTCTGATGTGAATTACCACACATATGTTTACTAGCTAGTTCAGTTTTACCATGAGTTAAATTGTCCTTTTTTTACGGCATCTAGAGGAGGCACGGGGTGTGTGTGTGTGTGTGTGTGTGTGTGTGTGTGTGTGTGTGTGTGTGTGTGTGTGTGTGTGTGTGTGTGTGTGTCTAATCTCGTAAACGACTGGACCAATCAGTGCCAAATGTCTTGTGTACACTGCAAGTAGGCCAAACAATAAATCCCAGAATATCTTCCAAATTCTGTGAATAGAATTCATAATCTCAGATCCACAAGACTGACATCATCTATATGACATCATGTCATATTCGTCATCATGACATCAGAGTTCCACACAGAAGCCATGTGGTTAATAGACCCCTTTTTCTTTTGATGGCAAGGCTCTGCAGAAGTCAAGAGGCCTCTGTGTGTGTGTGTGTGTGTGTGTGTGTGTGTGTGTGTGTGTGTGTGTGTGTGTGTGTGTGTGTGTGTGTGTGTGTGTGTGTGTGTGTGTGTGTGTGTGTGTGTGTGTGTGTGTGTCCGGAGCTAATCTCGCAAACCACTGGACCGATCAGCTTCCACTAATCCTTTTTAACTATTAACTACAGTCAATCCAAATCACTTGGGGGGTTTCCAGTGCCATAAATGAGCCAATACATGTCTTTAGCCGTGAAAGTAAACAACGATTGAAATTACAACATCTAGAAAAACAGTGCCACTCATCTGACAGCTTGAGATTGACCCAGGCTGGATGGATGGTCTCAGAGGCTGTGACTGCACTATGGGGCAACATCGCATTCCACCGTCTGAACCGAGGTTCCCGTTAAAGTAAGGAGTACAGGTCGAGTGGGCACCTAAACATTGTGGGCACCTCAATGTTAAATTGGCTATTCATTTTTCCAAAATGTAAATTTGGTCGGAAATAATATAAGTACACATGATTTGAACATGCACGATACATTACATTATCAGACCTAAATTTAACCTTCAACTTGTTTATGCCCAAAATGACTGGCGATCCACAGGTTTGCAAGCAATTTGTTGCAATTGTAGAAATATTGGGCTTTAAATGTAATAAAAAAATACATTATATGTATGAGGCCCCCAGTTATTAAATAAATGTAAGTATAAAATAATAAAATAAAATAAAAGGTTTCACTAATGTCATTGTTCTGTGACAAAGTAGTCGTCCACTCTGCCGCCCTGCTGGCAGCGTGGCTGGAGAGCACTGCACTGTCTGGGACAACTAATTGCAATATCTCCGTCTCATTTGTCCAATCACACCTGATGAGGTTGTTCCTGAGGACTGAGGAGAGAAGTGGCAAAGTGATGAAGAAAGAAGAAGAGGGCCCAGGGGACAGAGAGAGCAACTCAGACAAAGCATGCAGAAGAGAAGATTGGAAGATAGAAAAAAAGGACATCAACGTGTGTGTGCGCGTGCGTGCGTGCGTGTTGGAATGACTGAGACAAAAGTTCAACTGTTCCAGGACGAGTCTCTGTCTCGGCCTCGCTGCGTTTCATGTCAAATCTTGCCTCATGGGTTACACCACTTGTGGAATGCATATCAGTGACTCTCTGAGAGAGCACGGGGAAAAGGGTGTGTGTGAGCCTCTACTTGTCAGGTAAATCCACTCACGTCAACTCAAAGGACATCATTGTTTAATATTAAATCAACCACTTAAACCCTATATACACTTTGTTGTCCGCGGTTCCCCAGGGGTCTATAATTGGCCCTCTCATTTCCTGCCTCTACACCCAATCCCAATACCGAAAATAGCCGATCTACAAGATGACAACACATTGCGGTGCGTTTTGAGCTTGTAGATCAGCTATTTCAGTTGAATATCATTGAATGTTTGTTGAACATTCGACTATTTCTCTATTATGACATGCCCAGAATAGGGCTGGTAGGGTTCAAGTGGTTAATAATATTAAATGAAATATTAAATGAAATACTGTACGTAGTAATGCCAAGAATGTATTTGGAAATACTGTCAAATACATGCCATAGCTCTGAAGGTATCTCACAGCCGGGGGCTCAAGGCTCAGAAAGAACATGGTCGAAAAACAAAAGAACCTTCAGTTTTTTACTTCATTACATCCAGTATTATTACTTTAACAAAATATATATATATTATCTGTTGCTATATTGTACTGTTCTGTAAGCAGTAGCACAGTCTCTGTGTAACATGTCCCACCAAGATTTTGCTGTTTGCACTTAGTGACAAATAAAACCCTCTTGATTCCTTTTGATTCCACACGTTAAGTCCTCCGATTCCCCACTCTGACACTTTTATATAGACAGATCAAGCCACAAATGATGATCTGTCCAAATGTAAAATATAACATTACATTAGAGTGAAATACATGGTGTTCTTTTAGTTGAGCATTGATCATTAGAGCCGTGTCACTCCACACACTATATTAACATAATTCTCATGCCAAAAGCCTCTGTGCATTCCACATGATTATTGCAGCTGCAGTTCACCTTTCATATATGTGTCAAAGTTTAAGCTAACATGTGCACAAGCATCTTTACTGGAGTCGGTGCATTCATGTGCACGGGTGAATGTGAGTGTGCGCGTTTGTGTGTGCGTAACTGTGCGCGTTGTTAAAAATAGAAATGGAAAATCAAGATGTTAATGTTGCGTCTCCCCCCGCAGCAAAAAGAGCTAACATCAACCAATGGTTCCCCTCTGAAGGTAAATGTAATGTTGCAGTAGGACTGTTCATTAACAGAGTCCCTTTTCCCTCCAGCAACACACACACACACACACACACACACACACACACACACACACACACACACACACACAGAAACTCACAGACACATACACCTGTCCCTCGGCTTTCCCAGGTGTTTCTTTTCTTTCCAATGCATCACAGCAAAAGGTCACAGAGGGCCAAGACTTCCTTTCCTTTTCCTTGTTCACATCAATGTAAGCAGCCCTTAGATTTTAATCGTGTTTGCTTCGCTTGAAATGGACAAGCTGGGCCACTATCATAGGCTATCCCCAGGTAACCTGAATCAGGGTCACTATACTGCTACCACCACCTGCCTCTAAGCCCCTCCCCTTTACACCTGTCGCCACGGTGACAGGAGGCAGGTAGCAGGGTGAGTCATTGTGGCGATCAAGTTTTTAACTACCGTCCAGCGGTCAGGGGCCTGCCTGAGCCTCACACCGCGACCCTAGGCGACCCCCCACCGCAGTTCACAGCTCCTCAGAGCCCTGGGTCCGGCCTTGTTGTGAATGGGGCCTTAAATGAAGCCCATTATCTGGTTGCACAACCTCCCACTCTGAGGTCCCAGAGGGACGTCCCCTTGGGGCCGGCGGGGGCGTCCATTATGTGTCTTCAGCCAGGAGTGGTGGTGGTGGTGGGGGGCATCCATTACGGCTCTGGGGGATGTAATGTCCAGATGGCCAGGTGCTACCAACGATCCCCCGTCCCGCCCGACAACAATCCCACCTTTCATCCCCAGCCCACCCTAACCCTGCACCGGGCCTGACCCGAGTGGTCACACCGAGTTGGTCATGCAGCGAGAGGGAGGAGGATGAGTGCTGGGTCTAGGGCTGTCCCTCACCATTACAAATTTAACTTGACGATTAATTGTCACTGAAATAATTGCGATTAACGATTTTATTGTGTGCTTGGCGTTGAACATTATCAATGTTCGTGATCAAAAGTTGCACACGGCAGATATGACAAAAGTTATTGATATTTTAAGAAGATTACTATGTGTAAAAAAAAAAAAGCTTACAACGTGAACGAAGTGACGCGTTGTAAGCTTGTAGATCTGTTAATTCAGCTTTTTTTAATATTTGAAAATGTGTGAAAATCTTTCAACATGGAAACGATTATGACGATTATGCAAAAAGAATTTGCGATTATCTCAAATGCTCAAGATTAGACGATTATGTAATAATTGTGACAGGCCTAGCTGGGTCAGGAAGAGCAAATTAAGAGCTAATTTTCATAGACAAGGTTTTACCCGCCCCCACCCTGCACTAGGGATGGGACGATATGAAAATTACCATTGCGATTACAGTGACCGAAATAATTACTTTTTACGATATTATCGCGATAATCAAAATATGCTTAAAACTCTTAAAATGCTACTTTTGTTAACCACTTGAACCCCGGCATCCATAGTCTGGGGTGGAACGTTTGCCAAAAATAGCCGATCTACAAGCTTGCGACGCGTTGTGAGCTTGTGGATCGGCTATTTTTGTCAAAGAGATTTAGAGAGTGGAAAAAAAGACTGTATCAAGTGCGTTCTTTACAGGTGCGTTTTACCAATCGAGGTTTAAGTGGTACGGGATATGCAGCTCCTGCGAAGGTGAATTGATCCCAGTGTATGTGCAATTTCACGATAAATTAAAATCTCTGCGATACGATTATTAGTGGCCAGCGATTAGCTTTTTAATCACGATAATAACGATTATCGTCCCATGCCGACCCTGCACACTCAGCAAAGTGTGCTAATGGACACACACCTGTCCAGGTTCGGTTTCCTCACACAGCTCTGCAGGTTTCACAGAATTGCAATGAATAAACTGTAGTACAGGTCACGGATTATACAACAAATGCAACAATCAATCAACGAGACAGACCACACCACAGGAATCTATGACAAAGGCAGTGAGTGCACCGCCAGATCTGTCAGCATGCCCATCTGCCTACGTGACACAGAGACGTGTAAAAATGAATGACATGATCATCATTAACCCATTAAGACCTGAGGCCGCGTCTAAAAAAATCTAAATCCTAACAGTTATTCGGAAAAAAATATTTAAAAAATATTTTTCGCGATTTTTCAAAAATAGCAGATCTACAAGCTCATAGCGCGGCACTCGGTGCCGCGCTATGAGCTTGTATATCTGCTATTTTTGAATAGCCAAAGACATCTAAAGTGACACAGATGCGTTCCAGGTATCAATGGGTTAACAGTTATGATTGCCCAGGCTTCCTACTAAGGAACCAGCCTGGAATTACCCCTAACAAGCATGGGTGTGGAGGAAAAAAAAGTATTTTTCAGTTCCTGGTTGCTCAAGAGTTTGGCACGTACAGTATAGTATATCAAGCAGTGCTACAAGCTCATTCCATCCATTCACCACATACGCAAACGCACGCATGCATATGTTAACAAACTCACACTTCCCACCCACCCACATGCATACATGCATACACACAAATCCCACCCTGATACACACAGGCCTATTGTGAAGCCACAAAACAGAAACAACAAGCTGCTAAAAAACGCCCAGGGGACTCGCAATTCACTGCTCAATCAATCCAACCGTGGTACAGAGACGGAGACCTGCCACACACACACACACACACACACACACACACACACACACACACACACACACACACACACACACACACACACACACACGTGTGTATGTGCATGCGCACACACATGCACACACACAAACACACACATATATGCACCCACACAAAGAGATGCAACCTTAAGACATATTCAAATAAAATGAGTATGATTTATGACAAACAAATGAAAACACACAGAAACACTAACAGCATCGCACTGCCCTCAGGGGACAGGCCAGCGAGTGCAGATATAGGATTACTAGAATTGACGCTTCAGTCTTTCCATTGTGAATGTGAAAATCCAATGAGGGGCCTCTAAGTGGATGCACTCACACAGAGAACCTGTTCTAAGGCCACTAATTAAATCTAAACAGACGTTGACATTGATTTGAGGGGCCATTACAGTCCCCTCATGGCCATACAATCCTGCATACATTCCACCAGTGGTGTTGCATGGCGGTTCTGCAGCACCGTGGGGTCTATGGAGCAATGCTTCCCAAAACATTTAGCTCCAGACCCACCCGAAAGGAGAAATTTTATGTCTCCCGGGGACCCAAACTGGTGAAGATAGCAGATCTACAAGCTCACAATGCGTGGCTCCGCAACATGTTCTGCGCTTGTAGATCGGCTTTTTTAACTTCATCTTAAAAGTTACATTTGTGGAATTTCTTAATTTTTGTTACATTTTATTAATGAAATTCTTTTGAAAAAACTGTGAATATTATTTTTAATTTTTGAAAATCTTTTGAAATTATCATTTTAAAAAGAAAAAAAAGGGGGACATTTACTCGCGACCCACAAAAATCGGTCCGCGACCCAAACATGGGTCCCGACCCACTGTTTGGGAAACAGTGGTTTTGGAGCCGAAACGATGCCAAATATTTAGTTCCGATCCCAATTTTGGAGAGTCCTAAATCACCAATTACCAAAGTTTTCTCCAAAACGGTAACAGTTTCTACTTAAGAACATTTAACTAAGCAAAACATTTTAACCTTTTGATTGATAAAAAAAATTACAAACTGAACTTTGTTTGATTAAACCAATTAATTCAGTTGATCTACAAGATTTTTGAAAAACTAGATCCACTATGCTGCCTTCAAATCCAGCCCTACTGTATAATGTGCTGATCAGAGCAATGGCTTCCAACGAGTCATGGCCATTTGAAGTGTTAAAAACACTACTGTAGTGGCTCATATGTGTGCAATTTAGTTGTTTTGGTATAGCTATTCAGATGGCAGACGCCTGAACAGTGTTTGTGCCAAGTTTGGCATCGGAGCAACAGTGTACCTGTGGCCCCTGGGGGCTCCTAACTTGGCCCTTGGCTCCTAAAATGTGGCCCTTGGTGCAACTATTCTGATGGCAAACCCCTGAACAGTGTTCAGGGTTTTTTTGGTGCGGATCAGAGCAACACAGTGCGCCTCTGGCCCCCAGGGGCCCCTGGTGGGGGCCACATGGGGCCCCGCTGGTGTGTCTATTCTGATGGCAGAACCCTGACTATTGTTGGTGCCAAGTTCAGCGCAGATCGGAGCAACGGTGCGCCTCGCAGGTCCGCATGTTACATTTGTGATGTCCACCCACCGTCGGTTGACCCTCTAAGCAATTTTAATATAGGATTTGGAAAATGTTTGCCTGTAATAAAACGCCCCAAAGTAGGGATGCCAGGTTGAAAGTAGTAAAACATCTGAACACATCCGCTGCATAATTGCCGATACCAATTTCATCAAATAATGAAATTGTCATGTTAGTGGAAGACAATGACAGCAGGAAAAGCCATCCATCGATGCAACTTGGGGATTAAAACATAAGACAAAACGCTCAAAATTCAGTTGAAAGGGCGAATGGAATTTGACATTGTCCAAATTGTAAAATAAAGTCCAAATTAAATGATCAAACGTGCAAAAAATAAGTTATCTCGAAGACCAACATTTGGTTAGTACACACATGACACAATTGTCATTTCTCTGCCAACGAAATAGTGGTGTAAACATGAACGAAGGATGGCCTTGTCAACCGTTCACCGTGTCAGCCATCCATCAGCCTTCTCCTCCACCTGTACTTTGCGAAGGGAGGAGCAGACACTAAACACTACTCTTTACCTGGAAATGAGCTCATAGGGGTTCAGTAGGTCAGGACAGACTAAGGTTTCCAAGGAGAGGCACAAAGACCCAACTATTGTGGCAGCTCCGTCAGGGCAACGGGAGAGCATCCGGCATAGGGATGATGCCGCTTGCATTTTGAAATCACACCAGCCCTTCGAATAAAGGCGACTTTGAACTTGCTTCGACGCACCTGGGACTGCTGGCACGAGCACGAACAAACTGGATGGCAGTTGCCTTTTCCAACTAAAAAACCTGGGCCGTCGTTTGTTTTATGACTCGCTACATAGTACATACGGAGAGAGGGATGTAATCGAAAACGACAGGAAGGGGCACTGGTAGCTTACACAGTTTCAGTGCCTGTAATTATGATTCCTCTAACAACATTCTGTTAAACTGTAACTGAACATTGACTCAATCACTACCCCACACCCCCCCCCCCCACCCCCCCACTCCATGCCGAAAGAAAAAGGCAAGATGGGAGGAACAAGGGGAATAATCAAGGGGATGGGGAGGATAAGCACAAGTAAGGCAGAGGCAAACGGAAAAGGAGGTCAAAATTATTTTTAAAAAGGAGGCTGGGCTTCCGAGGAGAACCGAGGTAAAGTATCAGGATGACATGCGTTAATAACTCATAAATATTCTCCCTCACTGACCTCCCCCCCTCCTCCTCCTCTTCCTCCTCCTCCTCCTCTCCCCCCCTCCTTCAACAGCATAGTGCTGCAAGGCATCGCGGTGCGGGTGAGGGAAAGTTCAGATATGTTCTGTGTTCTGTTTCTCTGCCTGACATGAGTGCAAGGAAAGAACACAGACACGTGGCACAAGGAATTAAGGCCTAGTCCACACATCTAGACTGGGACATGTGTGGGAACAAACACCAAGGGAGTTGAAAACTCCACTTTCTTTTTTTAGACTGTTATTATTAACCGCGCTATTTGTGTTGATTCTGCTACGTTCTCAGACACTCTAGGGAGTCTCTTTGGATGGGCCGAGAATACGCTGTGAAATCCTGAATGTTCCTTTAACTCTGAGAGTTTATAAATGTAACCAAAATCGACCCATAAGGGTCCATTTGTACACTCTCAGAGTTACGGGGCCATATTGGTTACTTTGGACACTCTCAGAGTTACAAATGGCTAAATGAACACTGAGGATGATACTGTGTGCATTCAACAGTACTGCTAAATTGTTTCTTTGAACAGAGTTAACAGTCAAACATGCTGTTACCTGCCGTAAAAGATGTGTTCACTGAACACATTACAAGTAACTCACTAGCAAGCGATAAAATAAAAACCCTCTTTTGGATATTTATACATATTTACTGCACACCTGACCCATACTGCCCAAATAGTATAGGTGTAAAGGCAAATTTGTGTAACAAAATGATGTATCGCTGCTGTGTCTTTTTCATGAAAAAGACAAAACAAAACAAAGAAATGTAAGCATTGCTATATGTCCAGCAGGCAAAGGCGGTGGGTTAGACAGATACATCAAGTCTTATCGCATTTGTCAGTGTCAGCGTGACAGCGACATAGCTAACAATCAATGTGTCCATTGAGAAAAGTGTAGTTCATTATCACAAATACAACCCGGCTGGTGAGCGACCTTTGGGCACAGAGAAGCATGAGGCTAGTAGACAAACAAAGCAGCAGACAATAATAAATATCAAACGCCATTCCAATATTAGTTGAAGATCAAGACATTGGCCTAGGTCAAGTCAGGTTCGTCAGTGTCACGGGTAGTGATGATTCCCTCTCGCGTCTCACAACAGTCAGTGGTGACACCTGATTAATTGCCACGTGTCAAAAATATGGACAACAAATAATGGCCTGCCATCATCGCTGCCAGACTGAGCAGCGAAAAAAGAAAATGCTTTTAAAAATGTCTGGGCCCCCGTCCGAACTATATTTATCCAACTTTCCTTTGGTATGTGGGAGTTTTTCATTGTGTTTCTCAGAGCCAACAATTACAGGAACAATTTCATCAGCATGGAATTTTTAAAAAAGCACCTCAGTCAGAGAGGGAACACTAAGGAGGAGATTTTTTTGTTTTTGACAAGGCCTGGGAGAGAACGTGAGCTCAACACAGAAAAGGAAGCTGTTGCAGAAACATGTTTACATGTTTGGAAGGAACAACAAAATAGCCGCGGTAGGATGAAGACCATGAGACGACAGACTGAGGTTATACAAGAAGATCTTTTAACAATTATATTCCAACAGTTTTTTTTTCGGAGACTCTCCTTCCCTTCTCTTCAGTCTCTCCCTTTCTCCTGTCGTTCTTCCCTTTAGGCTGTTATAAGCCGCTCTCTCTCCTGCATGTCCGGACGGGCTCGAGTGAGTCCCAGGTAAAACTGGTCACCTGAGTCTCTCTCTCTCTCTCTCTCTCTCTAGCCCCCACCCCCCACCCATCCGTACTGCCCCTCCCCCACCCTCTCCCCTTTAGCTCACCTGCCCCAGAGGCAAACCCCCCCCCACCTCCTCCCCCATCCATCTGGCACACTGAATAAGAACAGGAGAAACCGCCAAGGTGCTCCTCAACATTCTGCGCAGATGAAACATTGCATCAAACAATACCCCCACTGTTGTGCAAAAAAAGTTTTATGTGAGAGAATACTTCTGCTCTTCTTCCTTTTGTTTTTTTTTGTCTCTTGGTCGTGGTCGATTCACAATAACACTGTGAAAGAAATAAAACGCGTTCATTTCGGTGAACAGTCACGTTTTGTTGGGAATAAGCGGCCCGAGGGGTTTCGAACAACCAAAACAACGGTTAAGCTGAACATGTGTTAATGCTAAGACAATGTGATTGCTTTTCAGACGTCGAAACAGCGGAGTGAACAGAGCAGAAATCATAAAAGAGTGAGGGAGAAGTGGGGGGGGGGGGAGAGCTAATTTCTGCTGACATGGTCGGGTTATGGGGACAGCGAGCCAGGGCAGTGGAGAGTGACAGAGCCACAATGGAGACACAATGGAGGGGACTCTCCTTCCCCGCCTCTCCCTAGTCCCCCCCCCCCCTCCCCAACATCAGCCATCCTCCACTCGCTTGCTCCCTGATCCTCACCTTCACTTTGTGCCAGGCGACACACCAGTGGGCCAGGCCGCTCGAACAGAGCTACAATAAAACAACACTAATAAACACCAACCAGAAGGGGGAGAAAAAAGGCACAGCAAGCTTAGACTTTCATATTCTAAACTGAACTAAGTCAGGACAAATTCCTTTCTCATACCGAAGTGATTTTTTAACCACTGTTCCACCCGTTGACCCTGTTATGTGCATGTCATTAGAGGCAACGATTTTTTTTTCTTCAGAAATAGCAGATCTACAAGCTTGAGATCATAGATGTGCTATTTTGGCTATTTTATGAAGTATATAGGCTTAAAGGGATATTTCACTTTTCACTTTTTTTTTAATGGGTCATTTTATAGTCTAGTCAGGGTTTTTGGAGCACCCCAGACAGTTTTTAAGTTGCTGGATTCAGTATTTAGATATTTGATATTCATTTTATCAGACACGCCCCCTTCCTATACAAACCCATTGTCTTCAAACTCCATTTTAACCATGTTAGATTAATCGGAAACACCCGTCCTTGGTTCTGGTGACTGATATTGTCCTTCTAATATGTGAGGAGACTGTGTTTTTTAAATTACTTTTTTCATTTATGTTTAATTTTTGGGGGGAAAATTTTAAAAAAAATCATAAAATAAATGACAAAAGTAATCGAAAAAAACATGGCCCCCTCACGTATTAGGAGGGCAGGATGAGTCATCAGAACCAAGGACGGGTGTTTTTGAGAATCTAACATGTTAAAAATGGAGTTTAAAGTTATAATGGGTTTGTATAAGAGGGGGGCGTGTCTGATAAAATGAATATCAAATATCTAAATACTGAATCAAGCAACTTAAAAACTGTCTGGGGGGCTCACATAAGCCTGAGTAGACAATAAAATGACCCAAAATTGTTTTGAAAGTGAAATATCCCTTTAAGTGGTTAACAACAACAACACACCTCCTCCCCCCTCCAGTTCTCTACCGGTCCGCCCCCACCCCACCCCACACCCGACCTGTTTATCCGCACTGTCGACAATACACGGCCCGCCGTTGGAGCGAGGCACCTGCTGCTTCCTGGTTCACAGCTCACGATCGGGGAGTCGTTTAGATAAACAAACTCTGTCTCGTTTAGGTTCGGGTGTTGACAGCAGTGCATTCCCGCTCGCTTTTCCCCCACTCCAGTCTTACGCAACCTCATGGTGCACTGGAGCTCCACCTTTCTTCCTTTCTGTTTCTAGACGGAAGGAACTCTTTAGCATGATAATGCAACCTATAGATCTTCCATTTTTTATCTTTTTTTATCAATATTGCTACCATATACTTCATATATTTCGGTGGGTATGTGTTTGTGCGTCTTTAGATTGCTTTTCCGTAGCTGAAAAGTTCTTGCACACATAATATTTTGTGTGTAGTTCCGGATCATTCCCTGGAGCATCTATATGATGAACTATTTGCCCATCAATTAGAACCCTCCCACATGCTATTAGGAGAAACGCCCTGACGGAAGAACCTTCATGAATAACAACATTGAAGCTCGCATAAATCATTACAGACATTAGAGCCACGGGGCATCAGGTAACGTACAAATCAAAATAATTGAAGACAGGCAGTGCTGACTCAAAAAAAGATCTCGAAAAAAAGTCATTAGCGATGCGGATTGATGATTCATTAATGATTCACATTTTAAAGTTTAAGCCAATTCAATACGTTCAAGCCTGTCACATCCTCCAAAGAAGTTATGGTGGTGTCTTTGTCTGCCTACTTTGTTGTATCTGTCATTGGAGTTCAAGGTCTATTAGCGGCATTCTTATCTCTCCTCCTCCTTGCCATTTAGACAGCACTTAGGTAAATTAGAGCCTACAGTCAACAGACTCTCTCTCCACGCCGTGGCACTGTCCCAAGCACCTCAGGCTGCCCCCCATATAACATGACCTGTGCCTCCAACACCGCTGGGCGTGCGAGCACAACACACACAGTCACGTCTCTGCAGCACTATGGCTCATGTTGGCTTTTTGTCAGGCTACGTTAACTGATGTTACGTTTTTGGCGGGCGACTGGTCCATTCCATGTGCTCACCGGAGAGCACAGAAAGTCACTTGATCTGAGCCGGTAGGCCAGGCTAAGGTTCCTCCTTCATAGCAAACTGTAGAAATCCATGGACATCTGATCTCAGGCCAGCCATGACCTCTCTCCCCCCAAGCTGCTGCTGCTCCTCTGTATACCATGGAAGAGGCAGCGGTCAACCCAGGCCAGCATTACCTCAGGAAAGAGTCTTTGCTATGAAAACACCAGCCATCTCCGCTGCCCAACTCCAGTACAAACACTCCCAGGGCTCCCAGAGGGAGGTGGGGGTGATCTGTGGGAGTGGGGCAGGGTGGTGCGGCGCGGGGTAGAACAGGGAACATGGGACAGGCAGCAATGGGGGTGGGGGCATGGTATTTTGGGTCAGGGAGACTAAAATGTAAACCCTCAAACCACCACAGACCAAACAAAAGTGGCATTCGTCCGTGTACATGCACAGCAGCGTGCAGACACGAACACGCATACTTCACATTTGCAAAAAATGCATACAAAAGATTTTCCACCATCACTGATGCCTGAGCAAAGTGCTTGAGCATCCCTATGAAATTCATTGGCCATGGAGGATGAGTGAGCAGAGAGCTATCTTCTCTTTGATCAGAATAGATAGCTGTGTGTATTAACTACTAATGAGATAGGAGGTAGATAGTGAGGGAAGCAAAGGGGGGAGGGCATAGAGGGTTGCACTAATGTCTTTTGTCACTTCCCAATCATTTTCTCCAACTTCCTGGGATGCTATAGATAAACCACTGCACAGTCAGAGCTCTGTGCTCATGAATGACTGGACGCAGCAGGGCTTATTTACCTAACCAGGGTTGTCCGATTGGCCCGTGGGGGACAATGGCTTATGACATCACGCAGAGTGAGAACTAAGGCAGAGTCCTGTGTAAACAGCCCAGAGGCACTGGACAGTCAACCAACACAGAGATCCCCATATTGGTGAGCTAATAGCTACACTAACTGTTGCCACAGTGTATATAATGCATAGCCCTCTCTCTCTCTCTCTCTCTCTAACAGGTTCCTGTGTGTAATGTATGCAGGGTTGCCAGATCTCCTTATTATAATTTTCCCGCAATATTTTATTTGAAAATAGCCGATCTACAAGCGCACAACGCGTCGCGATGCGACGCGTTGTGAGCTTGTAGATCAGCTATTTTCAAATAGCTGATGTATATGTTAAAGTGCTCATGTGGCCCACAGTCGCTTCTTTTGGGCTGGTTTTCCTAGACCTGGTTGCTTGTTTCTCTCACATAATCTGGCAACACTGTGTGTATGATATCCTTTCTTATATTTGCATTTAGTCTTGAGATTGAACAAAACCTGCAGTCATATGAGGCAGACAGTAGACAGATGTTAATAAAAAAAAACACTGCAGATGCATAAAACTCCACTGCTGTTATTTAATATTTTGTTAATAAGTGTCTTGATACGTGACTGATGCCAAGGTGACAGTCAACACACACTCTTCAAACACACCCTCGCGGACAGTGCCAAGATCCTGTCACCAAACACAAACTCTGCTAATAACATGTCCCTTGGCACTGCAGCCAAATGCACAAAACACAAGCATCTGTCTAAGTCTATCTAGTCTTTCGCACTGTGGATTCATGATGTGGTTAGAGGTGCCACTCAGGCTATCAGTCAGTTAGCGAGCAGCTCGGCTGATTTGGCTGAGTGCTGAGCTGTGAAGAGCAACACATAGGACTGTTTCATTGGAGGTTGCAAAAAAAAAAGAAACAAGAAAAAAGCTTCAGTGAAAACCTAAACAGTGACAGTTGTGTACGCAGGCTCATGCAAATGTGCCGTTGCTGCACTGGTGAAGTTTTCTGTGTGTGTGTTTTTTTTTGACAGGTGAGGTTCAGTTTGGCCTCAGGCTCTGGGAGAGCCGGCTATCCGTTAGACAGGGGCCAACCAGGGGACAAAGCTATAAAACATGTCATGAGAGCCATGCATTATGGCAGAATACACTTGAACACAGGTGCTGCAAGGTGGAGTTTGAGGTGGAGTACAGTCAAAACTCCCAAATAATATCCAAAGAGGAAGTGTTTCTGTGAGCAAGCCGTTGAGTGCAATAGCTATGGCCAGGCCCAAAGATATGGCCTAGAGACATGCACAATAACACCCCAATGTTAATTTAATTCCAAGAGTGTACAAATAGAACCACATTTGTACACTCTTAGAGTTAAATTAACACATGCGTAGGGGACCTTTATTTATATGACTGTGTGATCTTTATTGTATCTATATGTGATACAATTAAAAATCATTCCCCATTTTATTTCCTCATGTTTAGGTCGGCCAGGTAGCGTGCATGACCTCATTTCCATGCATGACCTTCACGCAACCTCTTCCCAACTCCCCAAAAACCTGAACAACACTCCATCATCCACCGCCTCCACGCACTCTTTCATCCAAACTGCTTGGGTGCTGTGCTCTGACTCTTCGCTTAGCCCTGCCCCCCCGTCACTGCTTTCCTGCCCCTCTCGGGTCGTCCGTCATTCCCTGTGACACCGTTCTGTCAGACTGCCGCGAAGAACCTCTCAGGTGCTCCCTAGGTGAACCTGTGAACTTTAACACCGCACTGCCTCCAGAATACCTTCCATGTCAGGTTATACTCTGTAAGCCCTCCGTCTGTCTGTCTCTCTCTCTCTTCGACACACACAAACTCTTCCAATTTCTACCCTGAATTGAAAACAAATAAATACTCAATGTTCCGCAAACCTTGGCCAAGAAGAGAGCCCCCCCCGACTGAATAAATCATGCAGGCATCAATTAATTCCCAGCCACATGCTGTGGGAATCAGATTCATTTATATATACACACAAACACACTAAACTACCCTGAGCGCTTTACCTCATCTTTTGATGAATCTCTCAACATGGCAGCAGTCTCCCCAGTCTGCTGTGCGTGTGTGGGATGAGGGTTTAGGCACGTTGTCTGCTAGGCCGTCCAAAGAGGCCCCAGGGCACCTCACTAAAAGAGATAATTATCTTTTATCTGCTATGTTGTGACGGGAGATTACGGTTCAAATTTACGATTGTTAAGGAGACAATGCAGTGCAAGGCAAGGCTGTTCTTTGGAAAGTGGTAAGGGGTCCTTGTGTGATATTGTTAGAGAACTCCCACAATACCATGATGGCACAGAGTAGATCATCTTTCATGTTTAGGCTAGCATTCCTCATTTTAAAACAAAGATGAATACGAATATTAACCGCCAAAGTAAGAAGATGCACCACAGTTTCAACCAGAAACAGGCAACTGGTTTATTTTTGACAGGTATGAGGTGTGAGTTGTACTTCTCATTAACCCACAACACAAACAACTACCCCACTTGTGGCCTGTATGACAACCACTGACACGGATATGTCTCAAATACAACCCAGAACACACATGAAAATGAACACACAAAATTAATGAACTTCAGAGCGATCATATAGTAATAATAATAATAGTCTACTACTACAGGAGTCTTCAACAGGGGGTCCTCACAGTTACTACAGGGGGGCCGCCAAATCTTGGTGCGATAGGATTATTTTTTTTACATTAACCACTTGAACCCTAGCATTCCTATTCTGAGGGGAACATTGGCCGAAAATAGCAAATCTACAGTTTCTTTTGTTTGTTTGTTGTTGTGTTGTTGTTGTTTTTTTGGGGGGGGGGGTGTTCTTGTTTGTGGGGGGGGGGGGTTAAGCGGTTAACTGTCTGAAAATACACATTAACGTGAATCCAACACAACACTACACAATAATATTGTTGTCAAACAAGCAGTGGGGGTCCCTGCTTTATCTCTCTCTCGAGTCTCAGCTAAGGGGTCCTTGGCCTTAAAAAGGTTGAAGACTCCTGGTCTACTGTGTTCAGTGTCACAACATGCACGCATATGGACCAGTTAGTTACCTTATTCTTCCTTCCTTCCATCAGGGAATTCCATTGAGTTTCCCCCACTGTGTCACTCCATGAATTTGGCTGGAACTCTGCAGGAAAGACGAATGTTAGTTTAGGCCTGGTTTAGGCGCGCGCAACAAGTGTTGAGATATTAATGGTGCGTCACTAACATTTCAGAAGTCACTTTGAAGTCAATGTTGTCGTGCGACAATGTGTAAATTAGCTTTGAGGCCAGCAACTGCAACTTTGATACCCTCTGAGAAAAAACATGACACGTCTCTGTGTCTGTCTGTGTGTGTGTGTGTGTGTGTGTGTGTGTGTGTGTGTGTGTGTGTGCGACGCCGCACGCCGAAAACACGATGACAACAGATATTTTCGGCCCGAGACACTCACTGTCGTAAGATGAAGTGATTCCCGCTCGAACTTTTGTCTGGCAACAAAGTATCAGCATTATTGATGGTTCATAGCGAGTAATATTTGTAACAAAGTATCAGCCTTGGTCACACAGTGCAAACTGCAACATACTGCGTAGGCGGCTGGTTACCAAACAGTGGGTCGGGACCGATTTGTGGGTCTCGGATCCATTTTCGTGGGTCGAAAGTAAATATCCCTTAAAGGGGAAGACCACTCATTTTCAACATTAAACTATGTCTTTAATACACCTTACAGCTGTTGTGTGGAAATAAGAAAAAAGTCCCCCCCCCCCTTCTATGTTGCCTAGAAAAGGATAATTGATTGAGGTCATGTGATCAGTGACATACGCACGGTGTACTTTTGTCTCCGCCCCCTCAGTACTTTTGGCTAAACACATATTTGGGGGTAACTGCATTGGGAACTCCTTATATGGTTATGGCTGAGTCATAGTGACATGAGCGTGACGGCGTGGTCCGCCAGCCCGCCTGCCCGCCGACCGGTCCTCCCTTAAGCCAATTTTAATATAATATATATAATATAATACAAACACACACACACACATAATGGCAACATTACAGGCCCTGGAAAGTACGTTCAAGAGGTCTACCCCAAACATACACAGTCCTTAGTGTTATTTCTCCTCTCAGGGGTCCATTATGTTACATTTGTACACTCACGCACACGCACACACCCACACACACACACACACACGTGCACAACCTCTGGCTTGACCTCTATGGGCATGATGCCTGGATGGGGACCAGTGGAGCGTGACCATGGGGCCTAAGATGAAGGTGTTACATCTCTCAAGAGCTTATTACACGCACACATCTATCACCATTCTCACCTGAAAGACGAGAGACAGACAGACACAGGAAGAGAGATAGACAGCGGGAGAGAGACAGACCGACAGACAGAGGGACGGACAGAAGAGAGCGGCTCATTGCCGCATTGATGACAGAGAGAAGAGGGGGACTGATCGGTCTATATATT
>NW_028155621.1:72500-75000 GCF_963454915.1 Gymnoscopelus microlampas | reverse complement strand
AGAAAAGGCCAACAAAAGAACAAAAAAACAAGTGTGTGTGTGTGTGGGTGGGGGGGGGGGGGGGGTGTAGAGCAGTGAAGAGGGAAATAGTAGTATAGGCCACAGAAAGTAAATGTTTGACAAGAAGAAAGGGGTGGGGTGTGTGATTGAAGAAAAAAAATGAAAATGGAAAGCATGCTTAGATAAGTTAGTAGATATCTTACTATAATGTATAGGCAGCTGTATTGCTTACATTGTGCAGTTTGAAGTACAGGCCACACGCGTTACACACGGGGTCCCCGTTCGCGTTTCTCCGCCACAGCGTCGTCGTGGTCGTTTGACAGTTTGCACACGACGTCCCTGCCCGTCGCGCCGCGGACTGCAGGAGATAGAGAGAGAGAATGGATTTAGATCACATGACCCCGTTTATACGATATGAAAAAAAATTGCAGCATAATACCAAAAACCCCTTGATGTTCGACTCAAAGGAATTCTATTGGCATTTTGCAAAAGCTGAAAATAGTTTAAAAATAAAGTCAGAAAAATTCCAAAACATAGCCAGCCCTAGACTTGAAGCTAAAAATAGCGTCATGCACATACCTCCAGAAGAATAAATATTTACAGAGGACGTAAAAGCAGCTCCTTGCAATGGGAGCTATTAAATCTGATTAAAAGTCCCTTAAAACATATGAGTAACATAGCCTATAGTGTTTGTGTCACGAAGGCTTGCTTAAAAATCACCCTCAGATTAAAGACCCTGGCTGCAATTAAAATGAAACAGTGAAATGAGAGGCCAGCATATATATCCTAAATGTAGGCAACTTTAGGCCTATAGTCTTAAATAGCAGTCTTGTTTTATAGAAGTTAATTTGTATTAGGAGACTCGGATCGCGGTTCTAAATGGCGTGGGCGGCAGTGGTCATATATCTGAAGAGAAACAACAATTAGCAATAATTAATTTGATCTGTATGCCAGTTAAACAACACAATCAAAAACGGGGGACATCATTAGGCCCCCATTTTATCTGGCGAAAAACAAAATACACAGACACGGTGAAAGTCTCTGTCTTCGTATGGATTTATCTGCTTGCCTCAGAGTCCGTTTTTTTTTTTTTTTTTGCTGGATGGCTTGACATTGATGTTATAATCTCTAAAAAACAATCAATAGACAGGTGACCGCGAAGGACACACTACGTAAACGGACTAGCCTACACTAGCCTATCTGTCGGAGAGATTTCCAATTATCCACATCTGGTGGCCTAATAACCCCTGCTCCTGTCTGTGTGGCTTGAATAAAGTATAGCCTATCAGGCTGGAGTGCCTTTATTTTGTCTAATGGAGCTGACGGGTGCCCATCCACTTAAAGGTGTAGTTCACCACAAAAATGACTTATTTTCTATCAATCACACACCCCACAAAACCTTGAATTGTATTTGTTGTCCCATTCTTGAGCCAATCATTTGATGAGTGGCGGAGTGTCCAGACTCCTACTGACCGATGACCCGGCCATCAAATTATTGGCTCAGGAATGTGATAAAATAAATAAAATAATCTATGAATTCAAGTCTTTTTTTTGTGTGTGTGGGGGGGGGGGGGGGGACTACTCCTTTACTCCTTTTACTCCCTAGATTCATTTTTATTTCCCCGTTCGCGATATATATCCATCGTTCTCTAGGTTTTCCCAATTATTCTGCAGGGATTATTATTCTACACTAAACAATCTCAAGTCGTGACTTTTGTGTGCCCCGGGTCGCCCCTCTCCTCTCCTCGCCGAGTCGGACTCCCGGCTCCCTTAATGTTTAGACTGGGGAAGCGGGCTGTGTTGTTAAAAGCGACTTATCTGCGCTGCTCAGATATCCGGCAGCTTTTTCCTGGGAAGTCGGGTTTTCACATTAGAGAGCGGAGGGAGAGAAGGGGCTAGCCCCATAGAGTTATAATGGGCTAGCACCAGAGAGCACATGCTGCTAAAATAGCAGTCCCAACACTAGAACGCTTCGCTGCCTCGAAACTTTTTTCCCCCCCTCCGCAGCCTATGTGTTCAGGGGAAGTCCTGTGGACCTCGTCGAAGAACGAAAACGTTCGGGGCTTCCCCGTTAACTAACCCACAAGACCTGAAGCTCATTCTACAAATGTCTTCTAAATCCCAACAGTTTTCTGAAAAACATAATGTTTCTATATCAGTGATTCTCAAACTTTTTCATGTCAAGGACCCCCAAAATGATATGTAGGCTATTTGGCCGCCGACCCCCATCTCAAAATATTTTGTTCCAGGGACCCCCAGAAGCAAAGATTTGAGTTACAAATGTTCGCTTTAAAAGAATATTCAAAGATTTGCACACATTTTCACGATTTTTCAAAAATAGCAGATCTACAAGCTCAGCACGGCACTCGGTACGAGCTTGTATATCTGCTCTTTTTGAATAGCCAAAGTGTAAAATAATGCTTTTTTTTTTTAGCTCAAATCAAAAATGGTCTTAATGGATTTAAACCTTCAGAACAACCGCAAGAACTGCAAAAACATG
>NW_028155621.1:0-67500 GCF_963454915.1 Gymnoscopelus microlampas | reverse complement strand
GGGAGGAGGACGAGGCCGGCGGGTAGACGGACAGGCTGGCCGGGGAGCCGTGGTGCAGCGGGTTCTTGGGGAAAGGGCTGAGGTTCCAGGGAGAAGTGCTGTGGTGCGAGGCGATGCCTTTGCTGCCCTCGAGCCATGGCAGAGAGCTGTGGAGCAGCGAGGGACGACACACCTGGCTACCTGTGTCGCAACATAAACATAGAAGACATGACAACACGGTCTTATTCTCTCCATTAAGTTATTATTCCACCATGCACAGAGCCACGGCGGGTTAAAGGGATAGTTCACCCATAAAAATGACTTATTTTCTATTAATTACACACCCGCATGAAGCCTTGAATTCATGGAGATTTCTTTTTGTCGCATTCCTACCGGAGACTCCGCCGGTCATCAAATTATTGGCTTAGGAATGCGATAAAAAAAACAAATTGATTGAATCAATCAATTTACTCACCCCAATTGATTGATTGGGGTGAGTAATCAATCGGAAAAAAAGTCATTTTGGGGGTGAACTATCCCTTTAATGGTGACTTCGTTTCAGGCCTGTAAGGACACGGTTACGGTAGATATTTTTAGCATTTTTTTAGTTGACACATTTTCGAGTGAGTGATATAAAGCTTTCGCGCCATGCTTCTCTTTAACCACAATTGACTGTTTTGTATATTCGCAGTAAAATATGGGTCTATTTTTTTTACACTTCATGAGTTATAGGTCTGATTTTTATTTTATTTTCTATTGCCCTTTTATAAATGCCTAACATAAAGAATACCCTATAGATAGAACACATCAGTGTGATTGAAGGAACGCACAGCCACAGTGCTTATTATAACAGATCATATTTTCCATTAAAAATGTATAGAGAAAGGGGATTTTAAATGCACTGACTTTATGCTTTAAACCCCATCGAAAGCCTCACATTGAGTAAGCGAGTTGTGATCGTCTAGTCAGGAAGTCAGAGACAGACTACCAACATTACATTGGAGAAATATTACTCCACAAATACACAGTGTTTATGCCCATGGATGGCATGTAGGCCTAATTATAATAAACATTTGCATGCGGTCAGAAATGCAGGCCTGAACGTGTTGACAACACTCTCGAAAATAATGTTGTTCAACGGTTGCAACTTATTTGCCAACAAATACATTTATTCGGAACTAAATGTTATAATATATATTGAAATATATATATTTTTAAAGGCTATAAATAAAACTGAAAGATTATAAAGGAATTATTCACTTGTCACTGTCTGATTATTGCTCGCTGCGACAGGCCTACATCAGACAGTGTTAATTGATGATACAACAAATATCTACTTGAAAGAAACCAAAGAGGTAAGCCACACACGTAGGCTAGTCTGCACTGCATGGTTTCACAACTCTCTTTAACACATATTTTAGGGACAAAGACGTCTAAAGGCCGTAATATCGAAACCTCATTTTTGCTCGTCAAATAACTCAAAACATCACAGAACATAAATGTTTCCACAGACCAAAAAAGGGCATCCATGTCTAAAATAAAAACATCAAATAAAGACTTACTGTGTGGAGGAGGTGGGTACCTCTGGACGGCTCGGACTGAGTTCCCATAGTACGGAGAGACGTGGTTCCCCTGTCCATCGATATTAAACAGTACATCCACTTCGTCATTGAGGGCATACTGCGAAGGGTCCATGTACGAGTGGCCCAGGCCCGGGTGGTGCGAGCCGGGATGCTGCTCGTTCAGCACCGCGGGGTGATGGCTCATCCACCGGGGCTGATCCGCGCTTACTTCCATTGCTTTTTCAGCAAAGTGTTCATGCACGCCGGAGCAAAACCGATACACCGTTCAAGTTCAAGAGGAAACAATCTGTCCAAAATCCTTTTTATTTATAGGTAAATCCACTGGTTCCGCTTGTCGTTGGCTTTCGAACACCTGGAAGCAAAGAGAGCAAATGTGTTGTTTTATTTGCCGGTTGCAGATGGATATTCTAAAAGAAAAAGTGTTCAAAAGCACGACTAACAGGTGGGCAGGAATTCAAATTCACGAGAATCAGCCCGGCAAAAATAGTTGAACGAGACATTTAAGCACGAAACATACCCTACATTACAAAATGTAACAGATATGTTGTCATAAATAGTTCCAAATTCGTATCCAGTCCCACGGGGAGTTCCCGAACTTCTTCCTCTCGCAATTTGGATGATTAAGCCGACTCAACAAGTTGTTGAGGTATCTATGTTTGCAGTAGATGGCTTAGAGCACACTGACTAGCACCAAGTTAAAACTCTGTGATCAAATCTGTGTTTGTGCGCAGTGGCAGCCCTCTCCATTTACTCAGCTCCTCTCTCTCTCTCTCTCTCTCTCTCTCTCTCTCTCTCTCTCTCTCTCTCTGGATCTCTCTCTCGCTCTCTCTCCGTCCGCCTGTGTCGCTCTTGCGCACTCGCTCTAACTCTACCTTTTTTTTCTTTCTTTCCTTTTTTTTTTTTTTTTTTTTTTTACAGTGAAGGCATTCTTTCAGGATGGCGCCAGGCAGCTCAATGCTTGCAGACAGCTGTGGCGCGACGCAACTTAAGGAGGGTCTGTCAGTGTCATCAGTATAGGGGAGGGGCCTGTGCTAATTGAATAACGTGGGCCAGAAGAGCAGAATGTAGCAAGAGCTGCTGTAAAATATTTTGAAGTGACCCTGCAAGAATATTACCATAAAATATGTATAGGCTATTGACATCATACAAAGATCATGTGCTGAATACATGTAGGCTACTGGGTTGCAAAGTGCATAACGGCTCTAGGAGTATAGCCTATTTATGCAGAAGATTCTAATACAAAAGTTCTTTACGCCAATATTATAAATACTTTGCCTAATTATTAATTTAAAACAAGTCATACATGAAATATGACAGACAAAACAAAATGATGCAAAGTGTAGCATGCATTGCACTCACAACAAATTACATTTAAACAATTCATACGGCCATTTGTTTATGTATTTAAATACAGTATCTGAATGTGGGCAACACATTTCCAACCCCTCTTGCACTTAATCTGCTACCAGAGAAAGAAAGAAAAAAAGAGAGAAAAAAACAGGCTGCTGCTGCAACCCTATGGCTGCAGCAGAGCCTGTTGCTCGGGGCCAATGGCAGGTTGCGGGGCCATTCACGCTCTTAACATTGTGACAGTGCGTCCTCTCGCGGTGACAGGCACATTATTCTAATGGAAAATCCAAATTGAGCCGATTTTCTCACCGTGAAGCAGGCATGGACAAGGACGCCTGGAAGACTGAGCTTATAGTCTGGAGGAGAAAAAAATAGGCTCTAATGTAGGCTATTACAGGACGTCAGTTAACTTACCAGCATCCATCTATCTACCTCTATTGGCTATCGCTATACTATCCACTCCACCAACTTAAGATAGACAGGCAACAAAGGGCCATGTCATTATTTATTCAAAACAGTGCATTAAAAGAAACATGATAGGCCACAGATGGAATGATTTACATGACCGTGCCTTTCAACGTTTCCTCTTATTTAATAACATCCATAAGTGGCTATATATGAGCAGCCCAACATTTCACCCTGAAACACAGCCTAGTAATAATAATTCCTATAGCTATACAAGGTCAGACATGTTGCCGTGCATCACAAAGGCTAGTGGTTCTCAAACATTTTCATGTCAAGGACCCCCAAATTGATATATATATATATATGGCCACGGACCCCCATCTGAAAATGTTTTGTGTCAGGGACCCCCAGAAAAGAAGATTTGTGTAAAAAAAAATATATATTTTTTTTTAAATAGCCAACATGTAAATGGCTAAAGTGGTTAAAATTATTGTGATGCTATATTAACTATTTTTGCTGGGGACCCCCTAGTCCTCCCCCAAGGACCCCTGGGGGTCCCCGGACCCCACTTTGAGAACATCCGACATACAGTATTCCACTTGATTGCATGACAAAAGGGGTCTGGCCCTTGGGGAAGTATTTTGTGTCTCTAATTCCCAGTTTGGTTACTCCATACTTTCAGATTGGCAGTATGTAATAGTAGAGGGGGGGGGGTCTCTGAGCTATGCAAGACACGGGTAGCCTCGGCGACGCCACTGGATGTGACGTCATCTCGGGGGTAAACGGGCAGGAAATGAATATTTTCAACGAGCAGAGCTGCAACGGAGACAGGCTTTGCTGCCACCATAGGGTTTAGCCTGGGCAGTGGTTCTCAACCTTTATATGCATGGCCGCAACCCCCCCCAAAACAATCATTTTTTAACTGGTCACTTCACCGTCATCTAGGACCCCCCCTGGGGGTCCCGACCCACAGATTGAGAACCACTGGAGAACCACCTTCTCCATCATGTTATCACGATTGTGATCTAATGAAGGTCTAATATCAGGAAGGGTATAGATTTACCCCCAAATGCACGGATATACTATAGGCTATAGCTTAGATCAGGTGTTGCTGTATTACTAACAAGCCACTGTAATTAGTAAATGGTTAAATGTGGTCATTGCTCGTGCTGCATTAGATGATATAGGTTTATGTCTCCCAATATGACTTTATTAATAATTCCAGATTTTCCTTTCTCTTCCCATATAATACGTAGCCTACTTGAAGTGCATGGTAGCAGTGCGCGCGCGGTGTGTGTGTGTGTGTGTGTGTGTGTGTGTGTGTGTGTGTGTGTGTGTGTGTGTGTGTGTGTGTGTGTGTGTGTGTGTGTGTGTGTGTGTGTGTGTGTGTGTGTGTGTGTGTGTGTGTGTGTGTGTGTGAGTGAAAGAGAGAGAGAGAGCGAGAGAGAGCGAACGAGAGCAAGAGAGAGAGAGAGAGAGAGAGAGAGAGAGAGAGAGAGAGAGAGAGAGAGACTCAGACTGTTTCCTCTCCAGACCATGGACTGCCTCCCAGACAGACAGAGAGGAACCTGAGACTGAACTTGGATACAAACTGCTGTAGCGTCTCTCGCGCACCGACAACCATTCTGTTGTCATTGTCAAGCTGTCAACGGGCTCGTGTAATTATCCTCTTGAAAAGTATCCACAAAGCCCTCTATACCCGTTATAGGTGCTCGGAGGAGGCAAACACATGATGTGAGTGTGTGAATGTATAGCCTAAAATCCTGATGATGCTTTTTTCTCGACTGCATGTGTCGAAGCTTTAGAGCAGTAGTTCTCAACCTGTGGGTTGGGGTCCCCACATGATTTATTTTCTTTTTTTCAAAGTTTCAACAAGCTTCACTATAAAAACGGGTCAAACATTGGCCACATTGTCAAATAATATAAGAAAGAAGGCCAAACATTTGAAAATAGCCGATCAACAACAACCAATCTACAAGCTTCAAGTAGATTATGCTATTTTCACAATATTTATCTGGGGGGTCCCCTGTTCAAATATGATTATTTTTGTGGGGTCGGTGGTGGCCTGAAAAGGTTGAGAACCACTGCTTTAGAGAATGGGACATGGAAGCCATCCGCGGATTCCCCAAGCCTTGGTGTCAATAACCAAACGCGAGAGCTTTATTCGTCAACACGAAATAAGGCTAGTAAAATACCTAACTCTGTCACCACTGAAGGGAAAATAATGTGTTGTGATCTCTCTCTCTTCTCTCTCTCTCTCTCTCTCTCTCTCTCTCTCTCTCTCTCTCTCTCTCTCTCTCTCTCTCTCTCTCTCTCTCTCTCTCTCTCTCTCTCTCTCTCTCTCTCTTTTATGTTATTTACAAAATCGCTAATAGGTCAAACCTATGATTTATTATTATTATTTTATTATTACTTTAAAATTATTTTATTATTATCATTTATTTTATTATTATTATTATTATTTATTGTATTATATTCATTTGTTTTCTCTCATTTTTCTGTGGCACTGTGAGCTGCTTCAACAGTCTGTCGGAGGGAGATGGTGCAGAGATAATTTCAGAGTGATTATGTCATGCAACCATATGATTAAAATCAGGATACATCACACTTTCTTTTTTTGTTGTTGAGAATTTAGACACCATGCGGATTATTTCACTGTCAGTGTGGGAGATGAATTTTTTAGATAAAAGTCTCTTTGTTTACTGCCCTGTAAACTTCCTCTGTTGGCTTATCTGTATTTCCTTAAATCTCTCACGTTATTATTATTATTATAATTATTAGGGTTATTGGTATTATTAGTATTATCAGTATTATTAGTATTATTATTATTAGTATTATTATTATTATTATTAGTAGTAGTAGTAGTAGTAGTAGTAGTAGTAGTAGTAGTAGTAGTAGTAGTAGCCTATTCAAAATAATAATTTTATTCAAAATACAGGTTTTTCCATTATAGGCAAAAAAAAAGTAAAATCATAAATTCAATATGTAAAAATATACACATCTATAGGACCATATCAAGCATCATTATGATATTAGGAAAATCAAGAGTGAGCAAGTGTGTGTGTGTGGTGTGTGTGTGTGTGTGTGTGTGTGTGTGTGTGTGTGTGTGTGACTGTGTGTGTGTGTGTGTGTGTGTGTGTGTGTGTGTGTGTGTGTGTGTGTGTGTGTGTGTGTGTGTGTGTGTGTGTGTGTGTCTCTCTCTCTCTCTCTCTCTCTCTCTCTCTCTCTCTCTCTCTCTCTCTCTCTCTCTCTCTCTCTCTCTCTCTCTCTCTCTCTCTCTCTCTCTCTCTCTCTCTCTCTCTCTCTCTCTCTCTCTCTAAAGGGCACGATGACAAAATTAAGATCCCCAAAATAGGCTTCACTATTTCATTAAATCGCTGGCAACACAGGGCTTTGTCGCGTATTTAATGGATTAGGGTTTTTACACTTTCAGTCAGTGTAGCAGGTAAAGCTGTCCAAACACAGTCACCAGGCCAGGGTGAACCAGGGGACACGGCCTCGGGCAGCAAGCTGCACTGCTGCTAATATTAGAGCTATATTAGCCTTTATTATTGTGATAAGCGACAATAATAATAACAATAAATAAATAAATATATATACAACGCAAGGAATGGGCGTGGTTGACAAATGGCACCGTTTTGGGGATTTTCACATGGCTACATTATTTTAATTGACAAATATATATATTTTTAACTGTAGGCTAAAGGCAATAGTTCTCAACCTTTTCAGGCCGCGACCCCCCAAAATAATCATATTTGAACTGGGGACCCCCACCCACCCCGATAAGCACTTGGAATTGTATAGTTGAGGCATTACATTTTCGGTTCCACAGATAAATATTGTGAGGCGTTGTGAGCTTGTAGATCGGCAATTGTTATTAGGTATTACCTTAAAGTGTCACTTACTGTTATCTGGGGACCGCCCAAAATCATGTGGGGACCCCCCTGTGGTTCCCGACCCACAGGTTGAGAACCACTGGGCTATAGGTACGATTTTCTGGTTGCAATGGGTGTGCGGCGTATAGCCTGGCACGGCGATTAAAACGATTGACGATCATTTCAGTGATAGGCCCATGCTCTCCAAATATAACGTGAGCTGTCTCTCTCTCTCTCAGTCTATAATTAGTCATTTGACATTTATTTAGTCTTTCTCGGGTCTTTTCAAGAAAATACTTGTAGCCTACTCCACCATCAGCATGCGATGTGAAGCTGTGTGGATTCTTAGAACAAAAAAGAGGGCGTGAAATGTTACGTGTTTGTTGCCGTGAAACCTGAAAACTGGGGTTTCTTGGAATGATTGCACTGAGGTTATATATGCTATCATTGGTTCTCAAAGTGGGGTCCGGGGACCCCCAGGGGTCCTGGGGGTGGGGGTCCCAGCAGAAGTAGTTAACAGCATCACAATCATCTTAACCCCTTTATCCATTTATTCGTTGGCTATTCAAAAATAGCAGATCTACAAGCTCATAGCGCTCACAAAAATATTGAAAATGTTTGGAAAATGTTGATAGATTTTTTAACCCCGAATCTTCTCTTCTGGGGGTTCCTGGCACAAAATCTCTTCAGATGGGGGTCCGCGGCCAAATACATATCAATTTGGGGGTCCCCGGCACGAAAAAGGTTGAGAACCATGCACTGTAGCCTACATCACACTATAACCAAGAGTATACAGGCAGTTTGTGTAGTTTATGTCAGCCCTGGAAAAGAAAATCAGATCGCCTGTCAATTGGCTGCTGCTGTGATGCTTATCTGTGTTATCGTTTCTCGCCTTTAGACACGCGTCGCCTCGAACCTTATTCACCTTTTGCGTCCCCATGGCAACAAAGCAGACCATTAATTTGTTTATCGTGTAGGCTATATAGTAATCCCGCATAAAACAACACGCTTTAACTGAAATTAGATCTAAAGGCAGTGTAAACCCACAAAGGCTGGCGGTCTTATTTGACAACTTTATAAACAAGCACAAATAAATGCGCGCAGCAAAATTTGAAACCATGCAGGGACGCGCTGCCCATCCCTGTCGGTAACAGGATAGGTGGGCACTAGCGACACCTGGGCACCTCAATGTAAAATTGGCCATTTTGTACAAAATGTAAAAAAATATATATATAAAAAATAAAAATTGTCTTAAGTAAAGTAAAGTATACATGATTAGAAAATGCTTAAACATTCGAGAATTAAGGTCAAATATTTCTACAAATTGCTACAAAACCTGTATATTCAGTTATTTTGGGGCATAAACAAGAAGTTGGAAGGATAAAATTAAATCTGATAATGATGTACCATGCATGTTCACTTCATGTATACTTTACATGACTAGACCATTTTTCAAATATATATAATTCTTTTACATTTTGGACAAAATCGCCAATTTTACATCGAGGTGCCCAGATGTCCCTATAGTGCCCATCCTGAATCCTCTCTGTCACGGCCCAATTTGGCGGCTGGTGGCAGATTTTTATCCCGATTTAAAAGGCATTACAACACTTGAATGTGTGAGTGGCCTGCCTCGCTATCTCGAAAACACAGCTGTTGGGGGGGGGGGGGGGGAAGCATTCAGCATTAAATCAATACAACCTGCCCTGTTCTGTTCTGTTCCCTGCATGCAAATAACCAACGGGCTCTCCTCTCATGCCCATGACTGTGCGCCTGTGATGCCCTTAATTTGGCGTCCCATTCATTCCATGTAACAGCTCCCTGAATCAAGCCATATCGACCACTAAACGTGATGGACAAACTGGACAAATGCAGCCTCAGCAGATCCACCTCCTTTTATGACCCATTGGCAACAAGGCAATCAGATCGATTTCACGGGATATATGGGATTCCGTCTATACGACCAATTTAGGTCAATAATGGGTCATTATTCTGACCGGTGTGTGTGTGTGAGGTAGGTACATATTTTAATGCACTCCGTTTCGCCACATAGCCTATACTTCACACAGCTCGTTCTTGGCATGCATGCATGTGCGTCGCCGATTGTCAAATAAAACGTAATAGCCTGTATATAACCACATTTCTTAGTAACAATTGTGGCGTGATGCCCAATAACCTAAACATGCCTACAACATGTTTCGATGAATTGAATACACATGGACCCCAATGGAAACAAGCCATATAGTGCATTCTTGGGTTTTAATCCTTTTAGCAGACCTTGTATAGAACTGTACTTTCTATGCTTTTTTTGCAAACTGTTAATACAGTATTCAATCAATCAATCAATCAATCAAGCACACACAACGTTAAAGACAAGACAACAATGGCGGTCGCTTGTTTATTCTCTGATCTCAACAATAATTCATGCTCATTTGGAGATAATACGCACCACAGGTCCCTCCTCTCTCTCTCCGAAACGGTCTCAATCTAAATAGACTGTGATCTTTTTTTATTCATTTTAATATTCATTCAGTCGGGGTACATACATACACTGCTAACATCGGCAAAACCATGTCAATCTGTGTCATTATTAACAGATATAAGTTCTCAGATAGCCCAACAACCACATAGCGCATACACACCCATTTAGGGAGGCGAGGACCAAGCGGCTGCCCATTGGCTATCGCATACACAGCAAAGCTTTACTTTGTAATCTAATGTGCTTCTTGGGATGCACTGACCGGCTTAAAACACATTTAAATATTTACTGACCTGTTGTATTGAGGCCGGATGAAGTTTTTTTCCCCCTGATCTGCTGCAGATGATGTGAAGAAAGAGTGACATAGAGATCGAAGTGCCGATGGCATTTAGAGAGAGAGCGAGAGAGAACGAGAGAGAGAGAGAGAGAGAGAGAGAGAGAGAGAGAGAGAGAGAGAGGGAAAACCCGTGGCGCGCGCACTCAGCCCAGGCAGAGTCACGCACAGAAAGACGCGCACACTGGGCTACAGGCACGCGGGCACGGGGCGCGCGCGTGCACACACACACACACACACACACACACACACACACACACACACACACACACACACACACACACACACACACACACACACACACACACACACACACACACACACACACACACCGTACTTACTGTAAATCATAACGCTTCCGGGTCGGCGGATATTTCTGCGGAAAACACCAGCCAAAGCAAAGCAAACTTATAGCGTTGTAATAACGCTATAACAACACATGATGACATTATACTGTAAATATATAGGGGCGTGTGCTAATTTAATAATAATAAGGCTAACAGTTAATGAATGGTGGAGGCTTTGTTACTGTTAGTTAGGCCTACTATTTTGTGAGAATTGGACTCTGTGGCATTTAGAAAGGTCAGAATAAAAGAGTTGTCTTTTTTATCAGAATGGTGCAAAACTCGGGCATTTAACATTTTTATTGCAGTGGTCGTTTATGATTACACGCACGCACGCACGCACAGGCACACATGCACGCACGCAGGCACACGCACACACGGGCGTGCGCGCGCGCACACACACACACACACACACACACACACACACACACACACACACACACACACACACACACACACACACACACACACACACACACACACACAACCACACAGGTTTATTTATCAAATGTAAGTTTAACATTTATAAGTGTGTGTGTGTGTGTGTGTGTGTGTGTGTGTGTGTGTGTGTGTGTGTGTGTGTGTGTGTGTGTGACACACGCATCCTTTTGTATTAGAAGATAGTCTAGTATGATAGTATGATGACCGCTCACATTTGTATCAGCATTATTTCACATTCACTGTTAATATAACTTGCATTATGACTAATGGTTTAGCAGCTAGCTGTTCTGAAATGGCAAAGGTTCAATACATCTACTTCAATACAGTGGTCTCAACCAGTGGTCTGGGGACCACCTGTGGTCTTTGAGGGGGTTCCAGGTGGTCCCCAGCTAAATGATGGAGAGTTGGTATTATAGATCTTTATCTCTCGTTAAAATGAAAAGAAATAAACCAAATGAACCCTTACGGGATCATTTGGTTTTATTTTATGCTCTCAAGAGTTACATTATTGTTAAACATCTGCATTACTTAATTAATGAATTGTTATTTTGATCAACGTTGGCTTGCAATCTCTGGTACCAACATCAATACAGCAGGGAATTGTGGACATCTTATCCAACGATAACAAAATATTCTAAGTCTTGGGTCTGAGAGTCTAAATCTCATCAAACGGTGGTCCGTGGCTCAAATGCCGAATAAAGAATGGACCTTGATATGAAAAAGGTTGAAAACCACTGCTCTACCCCAAGCATCCAGGCCTATAGTAGCCTGCTTATTGACACTACGGCTGATTGAAAGGAGCGCCAAGCAAATCCGATCCCTCTTTCTGTGAAAATACACTGAGGCAGGGGGGGAGAGAGAGAGAGAGAGAGAGAGAGAGAGAGAGAGAGAGAGAGAGAGAGAGAGAGAGAGAGAGAGAGAGAGAGAGAGAGAGAGAGAGAGAGAGAGAGAGATGGCGCTGGAGGGTTGGTATCTCTCACGTTGCGCCTTGACTCTTTGAAGGAGAATGTAAACTGATCACACCAAAATCTATCTTTGGGGGAGAAATTCAATTAAGGTAATAAATTAAAGATAATTGGCGCAAACCTCGCTGTATAAACTTACGGATGCGACTAGCCAAATGTGTCTTTTAAACCAATGAATAATTCAATATTTCCAGGGTAACGGGAGCTTTTCATTTAGAATTAGTATTTCACTATCTAAATAGAATTACAAAATAACGCATCCAGATAGTATAATGATTTATTAATCTGCCTTTGACGTAAATAAAGTGCTTATTTTTGGGAATTATTAGCTTCGCAATTTCAATATAAATATAAAGATGCTGTTAATATGCGTCGATGATAAATGCACATTCTGATGGGATTGATATAATGGAAAAAAAAAACAAAGGCTAAATCTCTATTTATGCCACAGATAATTAAACCACATTATAGGTGTAATAAAAAAAAAAAAGATTAATTATGGCGGAAATAACAAGAATCAATTTAGTCTCTTTCAGCTGATCGGATACAATTAAATAAATGTAGGAAAAAAATACTAATCTTAATTTACCCTATTTTTGAATTAAAGCGGTTTGGTTACTTTTAAGCACATATAATAAAGACTATATAGTCTTTATTATGTGCTTAAAAGTAACCAAAATGATAATCAAATAACTAAAATAAATAACCCCAAAAAACCCTCTCAGGCTATATAGCCTTAGAGGGTTACATTTTGATTTGGGCACATTTTTGGTTCATAGGCTATAATGTCTGTGAGTCCAGAGTCTCTCCTCTCACTACTGGCATGAAATCTCGTGATTAATGTAGAATTTGACGTGAGCTCCCGCGTGACAACAAGAGACTGTCACCAGCTATAAGTACAACCCTTGCAGTATAATAACAGACACACACACACACACACACACACACACACACACACACACACACACACACACACACACACACACACACACACACACACACACACACACACACACACACACACACACACACACACACACACACACACACACACACACACACACACACACACAGGTTCTTTATGCCAATTCGTTTCTGCATTTTTTTTATATAGTCTTATCTATTAGGCCTAGATAGAAAATAATTATAACAACGTTCACAGCCTGATTAATTGGTATAGTGCAGTGGTTCTCAACCTGTGGGTCGGGACCGCCAAGGGTCCCCAAATGATTGAGGGGCGTGGGGAGGTCCCCAGATGATGGTGAAGTGACAATTTAGGGACTTTTAAGACCTTTTTAATATCTAAAAAAACTAAACAAAGAAAAGACCATTTACTGCATCAAATGTGATCAACAAACTATGTCAAATGATATAAGAAAGAGGGAAAATTGTGAAAATAGCAGATGTACAAGCTCACAACGCCTCGCAACGCCATGCGTTGTGAGCTTGTAGATCGACTATTTTCACAATATTTATCTGTGGAACGGAGTCAAACAAAATGGAGGGGGGGGTCCCCAGTTCAAATATTATTGTGTTGGGGGGTCACGGCCTGAAAAGGTTGAGAACCACTGATATAGTGCATACTCATAGATATAGGCCCAAACATGGCCATTCGAATCACAGGCATCCTTTTCTATAGCATTTGTTTTTTCTTTTTGCAAATGTAAGCAATCTATAGTGACGTTTCGTTATCTTGAACCCACCGCCTCCTTTGAACGGTTACTGGCTCCGTTATAGTGCTGCAATCATTTACGGTCATCTGCTTTATAGCCCACTGGTATAAATTGTAGACATTCCTCATTCCAAATCCCTAATAAATACCTTAGTGTATATTTGTCTTCTTCTGCCTACATGATTCTTAGCTGTAAATGTCGAATACGATGACCTTAATTTGAGACAAAACACCCTCTAAATGTATTATCTATTTACTTATTTATTTTCTCAATGTGTTTTATTATTATTCTTGTCCGTGTGCCTGCGCCAAAACCGTAAGCCAATGTTTTTTTTACGGCGGCTTTTTTCCCTGCGATTTTATTTTAAAATATTAGGCCGAGGTGGGGAGAATTATAAACGACTCCAGCTCTTATCTGCTCCCTTCACGTATCCAGGATCACAGAAGCTGATTAAGAAAGAAGTCACAGCCAAACGCTGGATTCATAATGATTTGGAATAATGAATCCTTATCTCCCCTCCGCAGATTATCAGCCTTTCAGCTCGCCATGTTTTGTTACATGGGATAATTTATTGCATCTAATACATCACAATGAATCTGATGGGGGGAAAGTGATGGCCAATGTGTTAGGGAGAGAGTCTGCTTCTTTTTTTTTTTATCCCGGGGCAATGAAATGCCTTTACGATTTTAATTGGTAAAATATAAGGGGATCTGATAAAAAAAAATAGAAGCACACACCAGAGGTATAATCTTGCCTGCTAGTGTTCCAGCAGCACTCTGCACTATAATTAGTGTGTCAATTTCAACCTGAAATTAACAGAATCGACCTGCCATCTCTGCTTACGCCGGTGGAGTCAGCTAGATCCTAATTTCGCATGATTTATTTTTCCACCAAGAAGAGATAATTAATCATAAACACTGAAAACAGTGCCGTAAAGTGGAGATAACAAAATATTTGCATCTAAAAAGATTCGATGAAGCTAATTCGTTTTCAGCCCCCCGTCTAGAGCACCCCATGCACCTGATCTAGCCACCGCTGCAGTTCTCGTGAGTACCTCCAAGATTTTTAATTTTCCATGATTAATCTTAGGTGGTGATGTATCATTAATCACCACAAGTTGGGAGGAAACGGTGCACGCCATGCCCTGTGTAAACACTGGCTGCAGAACTGCAATTATTCGATGTGGATTTACCATCATGAGCATGGTGGTGGTGTCATTGTTGTTGGGAAGCATGCCATCTCCCAACATGGGCAGACACCAATTGGCGTGTATCTGGGCAACAGCAAAGATGGTTATGATGAAAGCCAAAATAACAGCAACACCACCAAAATCCCCCTCATCCTCATAATCATCATCAATAATATTAATATTAAATAATAATAGCCCAATAATAATGATAATAAGAATAGCCCAATAATATTAATATAATAACAATAATAGCCAATAATAATAATGATAATAATAATAATGTCAATTACAGCCCATTAATAACAATAATAATAATAACAACAACAACAACGATCTGGTATATTATTCTCTATCAGCACTAACTATTATAATCAATCATTGTTTGGTCGTTGGTACTTTGGTCGTCATCAGCTGGAACGGTGCCCACGCCTCTCTGAGCTTTGGATGGCGCGCATGTTTAAACTTGGGCATGCTCAGCTCACCGCGCCAGGATAAATTAGCATTCTATTTGCAGCTGTAATTAGACTGATCAGCATCTCTGCCTCCTCTCTCCTTTTCTCTGTTCATCTCTCCTTCTCTATAGTCTCTCTATTGTCATCACGTTTTGTGTTGTTGTTTTTTTCCCGGGGTTTTGATTGATTGATTGATTGATTGAATACTTTATTTAGTAAGCCTAGTTTGCAAAAAAAACACAGAAAGTATGGTTCCATACAAAGGGATGCTAAAAAGGATTAAACCAAAGAAAGCACTATATGGCTTGTTTCCATTGGGGTCCATGACATGTGTATTCAATTCATCGAAACATTTAGTGACAGACAAATATACAATACTATGCAAAAACATCATATAAACATATTTCATTGCATCTCCTCCCCTCATTTTCCAATGTCCTGACAGGGCTATACCAGATCTTTATCGGGTTCATATCCATCCAGAGACCCTGGCATACCTTACCTACCATAGAACAGTGTTTCTCAACCTTTTCAGGCCATGACCCCCCAAAAGAATCATATTTGAAATGGGAACCCCCCACCCTGATAAACACTTGGAATGGAGGAGGCATTACATTTAGTTTGATAACCATTCCACAGATAAATATTGTGAAAATAGCAGATCTACAAGCTCACAACGCCTTGCACCATTTTTGCCTCTTTCTTATCTGACAATTTGGTCAATGTTTGACCACTTTTTATGGTAGGCATAGTTTGTTGATTATACTTTTGGTGCAGTAATGGTCTTGTTCTGTAGGTATTAAAAAGGTATTAAAATTCACTTCAATTGTCACTTCACTGTCATCTGGGGACCCCCCCAAAATCATGTGGGGACCCCCTTGGGGGTCCCGACCCACAGGTTGAGGCCTGGTGGGCATCCATCGAGGCCATGACATGCCATGGCCTCTGGCTTTAAGCGGAATAAATCCACCAGTGGATATTATGCACGTGCAGGGGGGCATAGCAGGGTTTCATGTGAAAGAAAAAACAATAGAATCACGTTTGTTTGACTAAAATGATATCCAAAAATAATTTGATTCAATGTTGTGAAAAGAATTGGCGGTTCTTTATCTTTTGTTTGTTTAGAAATGGGCCACGGGGTTGATAAGAGGATCGACCCAGGGATATGGAGCAGATATAGAGATGTGGAGATGAGTTAATGAGATGGAAGGCTGGGGACTTGGGGGGGACAAACAGCCAGTCAGGGGGTCCTCCCCTGAGAGACATGGCACAATGCGAAACGCCTTTTATCTGCGGGGGAATTTACTCTCTCTTTAATAAGCAGTCGTTTATTAAAACAGTCGTTTTAACCTCATAATCGAAAATAGCTCCTCAGAGGAGGAGCGCCTCGACCCCCCACATTGAAGCAATACCGAAACGCTCGCCCCAAAACACAGTCGCCCCGGGGCAAATCCGGCGGTATTCACCTGGTATTCCTAAACGTAACCTGCAGTAAACTATGCCTAAAACCGAACCTTGTTCCTAAACATAACCTCAGTAAAACTACGCCTATAACCCTACACTTATTTCCAACATTATCTTCAGTAAAACAAATACAAAAATACAAGAACTGCTGGTCCGACAAAAAAGAATGGGGGCGTGCGTGTTTTGGGGCGAGTCTTCCGGTTACCCATTGAAGCTGTCGCATTCCCAGATCGAATAGAGAGCAGAGCGGATATCTCGATGCAGATCACCTGTGTTTCAACAATCAAAACAATGCGTTATGGCTTCTGCAGGGCCCATGCAGGTTCCCCATGATATATATATATATTTATCCGCCGTGGTGATAAGGAAACGCGAGGATAGCAGATAACCTCCCATTGCAGTGACTCCCGGGGGCCTTTGTCTATCGTCTCAGCAATTACAAATATTCCCCTTATATCCCCCTTTCATTCTTTCGTTCCCCTCTTTCTTTAAAGTTCTCCCTTGGTTAATTCGGCGGCGGATTCGTTAAAGCGTTATTACGAGCCTCTCTCTAAGCCGCTTAGTCAATGGCTGTTTGTGGGGTTGGTTCTGGAGTCTGAAAGAGAAAGCAGAGGGGAGAGAGAGGGGGGGAGAAAAAAAGAGAAAAAAAAGAATGAATGAAAGACTGGCTTGATTTTCCTCGGCAATCCATGGAACAAATAGCTAACATTTAACGTTTACACCCTGCCATGGCGACTCACTGGCGCTCCAGGGCCGAGCGAGCCGGGCTAAAGTGTCCCGAAAGCCTTTGGAGGGTGTAAGTCTCCAGCTATCGGGTTCTACACATCCAACACATCCCCCAGTGCGCACAGGGCTTCGGTTACAGCAGGGCCGGACTGTGTCCTGCGTTCTGCTTAGCTGCAGCGCGCCGTTTAAATGACTGTCAAAGAGGCAAATATCAAATTGCAATGGGGTCAAGCCAATTTGGATGTTTTTTTTTCTCTCTCCCCCCCCCCCCCCTCCACACGCTCTCTCTCTCTCTCTCTCTGCACTCTCTCTCTCTCTCTCCTCAACCGCCCCCACCTCCCCTCTGCATCACTCAGCCCTCATTCTCACTGGCATGGCACAGTGAGCATGGCAATGTGTGTGGAATATGGCAACAGAGAGGAATATTCACACCGTGAGCTAAACACTCATAACCTGTCCACTAGCTACTGTCTGTGTATGCATGAGGAGCTGTGTCTGCAGGCAGCAGGGTGACTATGGTGAGTGAATGGTGAGGTGAGTGCCACCGTTCATACCATTCGAGAATAGCCTATTTTGAAATTTAAGACCGTTATATTGATAATTATATGAATGTTTCTTTATTTGTAAAAAAAAAAGAGAACAACAAGATGTTGGAGTATTAGCTGACTATACAGTTGCTATCATGTAAGATGGTGTCCAGCAGCCCTTCACATCTGAAAGATTTTGTGCATATATAGGCTTATCTGAAAAGGCCTATATGCATTGCCATTAATCTTCACCAGGCTAATTAAATTAATCCATCGCCTCCTAGCACCGGAATATAACGACCACCACTAAATCCGCTGCAAGGATAACGGATTTGTTTTTTTTTTGTACAAACGAAAGGGTTCCCTTTTAATAGATTGCAAAAGCACCAGGCCCTTAATTCATTATCAAGCCTTTATAAGGACTATAATCTAAAACGGTCGTTTGCACCTTTGGCAGAAACACACTGGCGTTTTGCAGAGCACAATTTTGTAATAGGGAAAAAGGAGTGAGATTTGTGTGAGTTGGTTTTTTTGATTGACACTCTGTCCCCGGGATCATGTTTAATCCCTGCTTCACTCCAGCCTTTTCATAACTCATTTCTCTCCGCGAGATGGGGACTCAGATGGTTACCAAGGCAACGGGCGATAGCACTAAGCCATTTCCATGTCTGTGAGGGAGGCTGCTATTCCGCATGCATAGCCCATTTGCAACAGAGGTCGTCACAAAGTCATCCACAACACAGCGCACATTTATGATGACACTTTCTACCACCCCTCCACCCCCCCCACCTCCCTTTCTCCCCCTCTCCTCTCTACAGAGAAACGCGGTGCACAACATCAGCATCCGATGACGTCCCCGAGAAGGGGAAGATGAACTGTCCTTTCTGATCAAAGGACTCTGTAAAGCTCAAGGCTGGCCCCGCATAGGTAGGTGCCTTTATTCGACTGGCTCCCCCCCCTCCCCAACTCTATAATAGTGCTGCCGGAGAGAGAGAAATGCCTTCACTTTCAATCACGGTGCACAAACCTGCCGTCTCTCCCCCCTCCCTCGCTCTCTTTTGCCATTTTAAATCGACTGTCTGTTTCACCCCTCTCTCTGGAATAACTTGGGCTGCATCCTGCAGGGGGTTGCTGCTTTAGAATCCGACGCGGCGGGTTGGAGGTTTTTACGCGGGAAATACAACGCGTGGCATGATGGATGTCAAAGGAATAGTTCACCCAATATTTTCTATTAATTACGCAAACCCATGAAGCCTTGAATTCATGGAGATTCTTTTGTTTTTTATGCGTTCCTAAGCCAATAATTTGATGACCGGCTGAGTTTCTGGTAGGAGACTCTCTTTGAGTCCATGAATTCAAGGCTTCATGGGTTGTGCAATAGAGTACAGAAGTCCTGACGTCACTCGTTCGTCCCCTGGGTCGTAAAGTAATTTCTCTATGGAGAATAACATTGGATCATCTTAGAATCGTCTCATACTGTATAAGAATTGTGGTCCAAAAATAAACAAACTGTCTCGCGATATTGTCAGGGAGGTGGCTCTGTATCGTTTATGATAGTCAGTCACTCATATTTGATAGGGTCCGTTTCTGGCGAAAATGTCACTAATTCGGTGGAAGTTTAGCGTTTTCTCACCGTCAGTTGATGCTTCATATCCATATGAGTCAAACCGCCGGGGTCATTTGTTTATTTTTGGAACACAGTTCTTATTTGACGCGATATTAAACACGTCTATGGGAATTCAGAACAGGGGGGAAAAAAACGCGACCCAGGTAGGATGCGTAAATTACGTCAGACTTCGGTGCTCTATAGATAGAAAATGAGAAATGTTTGGGGTGAACTACTCCTTTAATGCGCTGCTTGCTTGTTGGAATTAATTAAGTAGGCCTAGCACATAGTGATCGATGGGATCAAGAGCGTATTCAAACTGGAATGAGGCCAATGCCCATATAAACTGCAGGCTCTGAGAGGATGTGTTCCAGTTCATACCCTGCCCTTGTGCACCTGCCTTCATTAATTCCAATCTCCTCGCAGTTGACTCGATAACAAACCTGTCGTAACACAGCCAACGCCGCAGTTCTGGCGTTGCAGTAGCCTAATATAATCTACACCAGTGGTTCTCAACCAGTGGTCCGGGGACCACCAGTGGTCCTTGAGAGGGTACCAGGGGATCCCCAGCAAAATTTGTTAACAAAGCGCCACAATCATTTTAACCACTTAGCTTTGGCTATTCAAAAATAGCAGATATACAAGCTCATAGCGCGGCACCGAGTGCCGCGCTATGAGCTTGTAGATCTGCTATTTTTGAAAAATCTGTGAAAATGTGTGCAAATCTTTGAATATATATATATTTGAAAGCGAACATTTTTTAACTCAAATCTTTGCTTCTGGGGGTCCCTGGCACAACATTTTCAGATGGGGGTCCGCGGCCAAATATATATCAATTTAGGGGTCCTTGGCATGAAAAAGGTTGAAAACCACTGATCCCCCAGGGGTCCTTGGAGGGTTTCTAGGAGGTCCCCAGCAAAATGTGTTAGCGTGGCTATTTAAAAATAGCAGATCTACAAGCTCACAGCGTGTGACTTTGTCCGGCCCTGCAACCTTGTGCCTCGCTGTGAGCTTGTACATCTATTTGCTATTTTTGAAATTTTTTGAAAAATCTTGAAAATGCTTGAATTGTTTAAAAAAAAATGTTTTAACACAGATCTCTTCTGGGGGTCCCTGACACAAAACATTTTCAGATGGGGCTGTCCGTGGCCAAATACATATCAATTTGGGGGTCCTTGGCAGAAAAGGTTTTGAGAACTACTGATCTACACTAACTAACCAAATGAGCCTATATATTGGCCTGTAGTGTGGACCCATTGGGTCCACACTACAGGCCAATATATAGGCTCATTTGGTTAGTTAGTGTAGATCATATGGGCTTCATCAAAGTTGAATTTGGTCTGTGTCCACACGATAAAGAATAAAGTTAGGCAAAGAAACAACAATCGTGTTGAGGAGGGGTCTGATCGGGAGGAATAATGATGGGCTAATAAGGGCTAATCTCTCTCCAGCACATTGTTGAAGAAAGTTTGCACGTCGCCTACGAGGCTGCTTAAATTAAGCTACATCCGGCAGGTTTTTTGTAGAATATGCAAACATATTTGACAATGAACGCTGTAATTGCAGATGGTGCTTGAGGCCCGTATTAAATTAAAGAAGAAGGAAAAAAAAAAAATGAATGAAATACATGCTTTCAGAATATTCAAACTGCCCTCAGTTTCAAATCACATTTCTAATTGCTTTTGAAAGGATGCCGTTTAAAAATGATTGATAAAGGAGAGAGGAAAGCCGCAGGAAGATAAAGTGATAGGCTACTGGGTTGAATTAAGTTCCACTCAGTCATCACTTCTAATGAAAGGTCGGGGTATTGTTTCAAAAGTAAGTAAAGTAAAAAAAAAACACACAACCCTAAATTACAGGTCATTCTAAGAAAATGGACCTCAATTAAGTTATTTTATCAGCACCATGGAACTGTATAGGCTACAGCTATATACCTATCCTGTTCTGTTTCAGCTGCTACCCACAGAAAACACAGCAGATGCCATGTATTTCTATTTGGCCAGGCCTATTAAAAGGTTGGCTTGCTTATAGGTCTAAAAGATGCATTGGATAGGCCTGAACTGTTAAATGCATGCAATTGTTGTTAATATTTTCCAAGAGGGGGCATGTCAATGTACAAATTCATTGTCTATTTTGAAATAAGCAAAAAAAAAAGATGAAAAAAAGGAAGAACTGTTAGCTATACACTAGCGTTTTCTCTTATAAGATTCTAGAAATGTGTTAAACTAAACAATTATTTAAAAATGTCCACCAAATTAGAGAGATACCTATTATAGTTATTTTCAAGGGTTTGGGCTAAGTCATTCATTAAATGAAGTGTAAGTGAAATATTTTTGTAAGAATATATTCTAATAGTAATCATTGTGAGTGTTTGCTCAGTAACAAGGGTCTCCCTGTCTCTCTTTCACAGAAAATACATTTTCAGATTGGGATACCAATTTTATACAGTCAGGAGCGAGACCCCACAAAGACCATTTCTCAGCTTCAATTTTATAGTGTTCCAATTTCAATTTTGTCTGCTCTTTTCTGTTTCGTCACTTCCAATTTCACTTGTTTATCCTGTGCCCTGTATGAAGTCTCCCTCCTCATTGGCTAAAATTGGTATCCCGATTCCCGACCTAAAAATATATTTTCTGTTTACTAAAGAGCTGGAGAGACCCCGGTTATGAACAATAGGAATATAGAGCTATCTAAAACTTATTTAAACAAAACAATATAACTGACACCACCTTTAAGCCACCCTATACACTTTGTTGTGTGACAAGTAATAGGGAAAATAGACGATCTACATTAGCTCACGTGTTGCATCACGATGCATGTAGATCTGCTATTTTTGTCCATCTTTGTCCAAAGAGAAAAGGGTTGAAAGTGGTTAACCTGTTTATTTATAAATGAAATTCATAAGTGGTATGGCATGTTTTACATGTAGTAGAATCTTGGACTACAAAGGTAATAACGCATACATTTTATGGGTTCATTTTTAAACTCTCAAAGTTAAATTAACACTTTTGCTGTGCATGGTGACATTTGATTTCCTCGTTCATTTCTAATTATGATGATTTTCTATAACAGAACACATGCCTCTAAAGATTTTAATCTAAACCACAATTGGAATGCATCGCACCCAGCTGCCAGAGGTTAATAAGACCATCAGAAACAACAAGATTATCAGATCCAAAATAATGTATAAGAGTTTCCTGTGCAATTCTCAAAGAATAATTCAACACACAGTATCCATTGCTGAAAAGTCGACAGTAGAACAAGTGGTTTATAAGTTATGACATTTGATTTAGCCTGTTTGACTTTAGGACATATTGTTAATATACTGTAGATTTACATATTTAGGATTCTACTGAAATGTTTTTATTTAGTCTTCTCTGAAGTTAACAGAGAAGTTGAGACTGATGCTTCTACTCCTGGTAGACCAACCAGGCCTTTATATATTAGATTCTATAATCTACTTCTCTCCTTTCAAACACATTTCCGTCACATGTTAATTCCCCCAGAAAACGCTAATGTTATTGTTAGATCTCTCTGATCACGGCATATTAATTTCAACAAAAACAACAGGTGGAAGATGAAAACACTATAGACTGGCCGGGGAGGGAAACGTTTTTGTAGAGGCCTGATTGTTTTGTGTTAACTTTTAACCTCAGCCAGTAGTCATGTGGCATTGATGTGAACACAAGGCTGGGTTGAGTTTTCCTCTTAATGACCAAGTCCTTCCTGATTAGAAACATGATCATGAAACTTTATTGCTGTATCAAGTACAGGATCCACTGTTCAGCGAGTTGCGACAAACATGAGCTTGCGACGTGTAGAGACCAATAACGTGTTCCCAGTGTAGTATAAACTTTACATGACCTATTCATTTTTGAGGTATACGTTAGCCAAACATACAACAGCTTAACAGATTTGGCTCGTGGGGTCTTAACATAAACTACTAGTGTACTATGGGGGAGAGATGAGAGTTAAATAGTCCATAATCACAGAGTTCAGCAACTGGTTCACGTGGAAAACATTCCTTATCAATTCTCCTGCACACAATGGTAAACTGCTACCGTCTGTCCGCACAGACCTATGTCACTCTTTGAGGAAAGCAGAACAGATCCGAAAAATAAAAAGGCCACAATTTTCCTTTGATTGGTCTTATCACGCAGCAGAAATCTCCGGCTGTTCAGGGCCGTCATTAGGCGAAAGGCTCTGAGCATGAGTATGGCGATAACACAGCCAAAAGTATCAAAGGGTTATGAGTAAGTATAGAGAGAGTGATGTCATGTGAAGTGTGTTACTGTATTCAGGAATCATAATGAGAGATGGGGCCATTTAGATACACCCAAATGGCCCCAACGGAATAAACTCGGGTGAACAAATCAGTTAGTGGAGTATTTCCAATTTTCAGTACTTTTACTTCTACTCCACTACATCTCAGAGGCAAATATTGTACTTTTACTCCACTACAATTATTTGAAAACTTTAGTTACTAGTAACTTTGCAGATTATTATATTAAAAAAACATACATTAACTACTTTAGCCCTATTTTATACCTAGGCTATTTGAAAATAGCCGATCTACGTTGTGAGCTTGAAGATCTGCTATTTTCAAACATTTTAGTACTTTCACTTTTGGTACTTTAAGTACATTTTGATACTAATGCTTTTGTACTTTTACACAAGTACATTTTGAATTCTGGACTTTTACTTGCAACAGAGTACTTCTATATTGCAGTATTTATACTTTTACTTAAGTAAAACGCTTGAGTACTCTTTCCACCACTGTAAATCAGCAACAAAATGAGGACCCCCATGTGCTCTCTTTGTACTTGGGACTGTCAACATCTCTTGACGTGATGACATGGGCAGGGGGTGAGGAAGTAGAGAGTGAGAGAGAAAGAGAAAGAGAGGGGAGGAGGTTGAAGTAGGCGAGAGAGAGAAACTGAACGAATGTGCAAGAGGCCCCACGGGCATCTGCCACTCATCTGCCATCCAACTGATGCAGATCCTGTTTGATTTTAACTCCTTAATACTTGAATGTATTATCTGGGGTTGTGATGGAAAATAAGTCACTGTTTTCTGCCCAGAGCGATGAAATGTCACTCAGAGCCGGTGTAGTGAACACACGCTTAAAGGCTCTCTGTGCATCTGGCGTAGACATGAGAGATACAGAGAAGATTATGCTTTATTAGCTGTTCATGGATACTTAATTGCAAGATCAAAGTTAACAACGTTCCATCGGTGCGAGACGGAACTGATTTCATTATGGTGAAAACTATCAGTAGAGTGATGATGATGTCATTTGGATACAGCAAGATGGAAACTGGGATGGATTTTTAGATTTTCATAAACAAAGTTGGCTATATGCATGGGACAATTCATAGTCATACATTTCATTTCAGGTTGATATTTTAATGATTGTGAAGTGTCAAAATAAATATAATCTCAATCTCAATCATGAATAGACGGAATTCACAAGAATACGCAAAACACCACCTCGAATGAGTTAGGACAGTTGTAGGATATTCTTTCTTCAACTGAAAACATTTTTGATAATGCAATATAGACATACACCAAATGACCACAACACAAACAAGGGCACCCTGAGTAAGAGCGCATACCACATAAATCTGACCTGAGATGCTTTACTGCATGGCATCCTCCCTCTCTCTCTCTCCTGCCTTTCCTGTCTCTCTGTTCGCGGTATCTATCTGAAATAAAGCTTAAAATGCCAAAAACGAAATATATTATCATGCATGTTTTGTTTTTTTTACAACTTTATTTTACAGTTTTTATGTTACGTACATGTACAAATGTATAGCATATTATACAAAAAGAGATAGCGTGAAGCATGTTTTTTTGTTTGTTCGTACAGGTGAGCCCGTCTCCAGGTACAGTAGACAGGTGATAAGTCTGACACAGATGATATGTTACAGAAAGTATTTGGTGCTCTCAGGTTAGTCTCTGTCCCATCTCAAACCACCAAGTCCCGTGTTTGCTGGCTAGATAGATGGTCACTTCACAGGGAGCGAGCGTGCTCTTGAATTACACAAGGATTGTATTTCTATCAGAGGAGTAAGAGTAACAGAGTTCCTCAACCCTGTTATACCCACCCTCGCTAAATTCAGTCCACAAACTACAACAGTAATCCCAGCTACACAGCGCCACTGTTAACGGTGTCATTTACAGTGGCGGCAACTATATCTTCTTCGTCTCAGAATGACTATTAAGCATGACAGCCTTGAACCCACAAATCCTACACCAGCAAATGTGATAGACATCTTGGTTACTGATCAAGAATTCAGAAACTGAGAATAGAGTATCCTCTTAAATTAGATCGAACACACACGCGCGCGCACGCGCACACACACACACACACGTGCGCACGCGTGTATGTATATATATATATACACACACACACACACACACACACACACACACACACACACACTTTAGTTGAACAGCGAGTTCGGATATATTCTGTAGGAACAAAAATGTGTTCATGTGAATTTATGAGCGTGATTATTGCAGTCATAAGGTAAGGCTTCTGTGGGTCCAGCATCCACTGTGTGGTTGCCAGGTTACCGTGTGATTGACAGGTCAGGTACTAATCTGAGCCCTGTGCAGGAGGTGTGGCAGTCTGCCAACGTTGCCATGTCGCTGACCCTTAATGACCCCTCTGTGACGGGTTGGTCTCAGATGACTGTCTCTCATTTTTTATGTCTTATCTGAGTGATGGCGTCCTGTCTAAACACACACACACGCGCACACACGCACACAGACGGACACGTACGCGCGCGCACGCGCGCGCGCGTGTGCACACACACACACACACACACACACACACACACACCCCTATCGTTCTCACTCCTTTTCCCACACACAGAGGCGAGTGCACACACACATAAATACCATGCAACGCACAAACTCACCCCACTGGTTATGACAGCTCTGCATACTGTGCTGGCTGATAAGCAGCCATCCGTAGTGGCAGGGTGGGGGCCGGGGGGGTCAGGGTTGTGTCGGGTCTGCCTGTTAAGGACGGGTGCAATACGTTAGTCCGACAGCGCATTCCTCCGACAGCGCAGTGCTCCGACATTAAACAGTAAACCCGAACCAAACCCGCACCCTAACCCTAACCGCACGCGGATGCCACATAGTCGGAGAAAAGGTCTGTCGGATTAACGCATGCCTCCCGTTAAGGACCTTACTCCATGACCCCCGAGGAGCCATAGGTCACAGGGCGGGGTCAGGCCATGGGCCGCCTCTGCCGGGTGGCTGTGGTGTGGGCCAATCAATAGAGGTGTTGTTCAGACGTGTGAAAGAGTGAAGTCCGATACCCGCCTCGTACCTCCCGTATACTCACCAAGCCACATCCTGGGCCCAAGCTGCGCCTCTTCCTCTTCCTCTCCTCTCTGGCACACCGCACTCCTCCCCCCCGCTCCCCCTCTCTCTCCCTCCATCTTTTCAGAGACTTTTGCAGAGCCTTTCTCTCCATTCATCATCACTCTTCACCTTACGGCAGCCCTCCGCGCACACACCATGTTGCCCACAATGTCACTTAATTCTGCACACATATAGTAGCTGGAACAGGTGGCTGTGTTCTGCATGGGTGAAATCAACAGGTGTGAGAGAGAGAGAGAGGGGTTGAATGAGGCATGGTGAATCAGATGTGAAGAGCCAGAGAGAGAGAGAGAGAGAGAGAGAGAGAGAGAGAGAGAGAGAGAGAGAGAGAGAGAGAGAGAGAGAGAGAGAGAGAGAGAGAGAGAAAGCCAAATGGATGGATGGAATAATCGTGAGCTAGTAGGAGGTCTTGTGTTGTATCATTTGCCGGTTTCTTTTCTTTCTTTTCTTTTCTTTTTTTTATGGGGTGCAGGGTGGGTGGGGGGGGGGGGGGGGGTGGGTGGGTGGGTGGGCGAGATGAAATGGGCTTTTAGGAGGCAAGAAGAACTCCAGGAATCAAACACTTCCTGTGGCTTTAAAAGGAAACAGGGGAGACTTCCTCCCTCATATGCAGGTGGGAGAGAGAGAGAGGCACCGTCAGGAAAGAACAAAGAGACAACAGAGTCTAAACATGAGGCTTTGTGCCGTCACTGTCTGCATGCGTGCAGGGAAGAGGGGGAGTGGATATACAGTATACATACTCGGTTGTTTGTGTGCGTGTGTGTGTGTGTGTGTGTGTGTGTGTGTGTGTGTGTGTGTGTGTGTGTGTGTGTGTGTGTGTGTTTGTGTGTGTGCGTGCTTTCCTCGGACTCTCATGGGGTGGTAACATACACCACAGTGATGCGGTGGGGGGTGAGAGGCTCAGTGGTGATTTTGTGGCGCTCACACTGCCACTGGTCATAAGGTTAAGTGCCAGAGACACACACACACACACACACACACACACACCTATACTTACTTACACACATACCTATACAAGGAGCACACACATACAAACGGAACACTGGAGCCATTGACTAGAATGTACAGAGTAGGGGCCACTTGAGGGGGTCTCTTAAACACAGACGCGCGCGCACACACACACACACACACACACACACACACACACACACACACACACACACACACACACACACACACACACACACACACACACACACACACACACACACACACACACACACACACACACAGCCAGTAGGAGCTCAATGTGGAGTCTGGCCACACAGGCTTTATGAAAGTGGCATCCTTTAACTTTAATGTAATTCTGGTCTGGCTATAAGTTAATGTAGCATTATGTACTGAGGAAGAACACAATATGAGTCTGCTGAGATAATAATATAAAAATTGCGTCTATATTTTGGACTGTACGAATGAACTGTTAAACGTTTTGATGCATAATGTTTGACTGAGTTCAAGTAGACATATTTGAATGAGCAAATAGAAAATATACTAAACTGTACAGCATTGTGAAGCTGTATACATCAGCGAATAGACTGTAAGATGTATAAACTCCATCGCGCACCAGGGTCGCTTGCCAACAAGAACAGATTTCCAAGCAACACCGTCGTACTAAGGAGTATGAATGAGGCTTACACACACAGGGTGCGAGGCTAAAGTGTTTAGGCACTGTCTATATACGTCCATACTGGCTCCAATGCTATGCTGTGGAAGCTAGCAGTGTTAGCTTGGCTGGGTTGCAGCAGCGTCTGTCTTTGTGTCTTTGTGTCTGGGCCTGGGGTAAAAAAAAAGCCCCACTGCTGCCACGCTTTTGTCTTCCTGCGATCGCCTCTAATGCCGCAGCGCTAATTGTTTAACACAGAAACACGTCTTTTCTCCCCTTTAATGTTTTTGTTGTTATTGTCGCCGATGCATTTATTACAAAAACCTTTGTGGATTTTGAACGCAACCGCCCCTCCCCTCACGCCCTCCCTTCCCCATTCCGCCTCCCTCATCCTCCCCTGCCTTCTCTCCCTCTCTCTCTCCCCCTCTCTCGCTCTCGCTAACACCCCCTCCCACCAAAATGCCGCCATAAAAAAAAAAGTCAGCAGAAAAAGGGATGTCTGGCAAGTTGCATCATTTTCAGAAACAAACAGTGTGAAACCGTGTTAGCCGGCCTATTAGCATATATACATAAAGAGCGTGCGTGCGTGCCCGTCTCCAAAATAAAAGGAAAACACAAAAAGGAGCGAGCGTTACTCTCCGCTACCCGTGACGGAGGTTTCTCAAAGAGATAGTGCTCTGGGTAAACATGTGATCACCGCAGATCCAATCAGCTCAAACAAAGGGGATAAGCAATGGAGCTGGATGAATGCAATTGCACGTGTATTTGTTGTGTGTGTGTGTGTGTGTGTGTGTGTGTGTGTGTGTGTGTGTGTGTGTGTGTGTGTGTGTGTGTGTGTGTGTGTGTGTGTGTGTGTGTGTGTGTGTGTGTGTGTGTGTGTGTGTGTGTGTGTGTGTGTGTGTGTGTGTGCGCGCGTGCGTGTGTACATTTGTATCTGGCTGTCAGTGTCTGTGTGCCACATTGTAGGTGTGCATATGCAATATAAAGTGCCGCGTTGTTCATTGCAAAAAGTGTAGTGCAGGAGAAAGAGTGAGCCAGGAACTGCTCCGTTATCATTTGCATCATAATGGCGAACTGATATGAATAGTGCCGTGTTGATGCTAAGCTGTTCCTACAGTCCCTTACCGTGCATGGAAATTGCTTACCTTTACGAAATCGCGCTTATGTGCTTGTATTGTTTTGCGTTTCATCATACTTTCTCCTCTTCTCACAGAAAAAAAAGTCGTACCAAAGTGTCGTGGGAGTGATTTAGATGCTGCTAGTGGAGATACAGTACGGTACCACTGGTGTATAGAGACGGCTGGCTCAGAACATAGGTAACATGAATAGAGATATCATGACAAGAGCCAGAACATTTGGGGATTGACTTTATTCTTTCCCCGCACTGGTTTGTTCAAGTTTCGACAAAAACAAACCGACTGAAAGCAAAGCTTATGAGAGAGCGTGAGACTAGAGAGATGGAGACAGAGACAGAGACAAGTGATGGACCAGATGGAGGACAGAAAGACCAACAGACTGACTGACTCACTCACAGGCACATGGTCAGCAGTCCGACCGACAAGAAGACGTTGGAACCCGTGAGGCTCGACACAACATTAGAGGACACGTCCAAAGACACAGTGAAGACAGAGTCTTTGACGACGGAGTCACAGCACCCCCTCCACTTCCCTCTCCTCCCTCCCTCAAACTCCCCAGGAGGCTTCAGAGGCCCTGTACATCCCCGATAAGACCTCCTCAGATGGAGAGAGAGGGGGGGTGGGAGGCTATGTGGGGGGGGGGGGGGGGGGGGTGAGGGGGGGCTTCAGGGTCACCACAATGGCACGCTCCCCGATAGCGCTATCAGCTTATGCTAATCACCCCCGCTAAGTGTTTCAGGACGAGAGGGAGGGGGTGCGGCGGGACGCTATCCTAAAACACTACTTAACCTGCGCCGTATCGCGATGAGCCCCTCTCATTCAAACCATCCCGTCTCTTTATTTGAGAGTGACGACACTGACATAGCACGTAGAGAGAGAGAGACCAAAAGTGAAGCCCCAAATTGATTAATCATGTCACAAATTGATGTTAAGCACCGTCGCAGATATGGTCCCCCTTTTTTGACCAACTTGGCTTTTAAGGTATTGTTCTGCCAATAATGGGGAGGATGGGGGGTGTCGGAGCCGCTTTTGGATGTCTCGCTGGATAGTCTTGAATACAGAAAGAGTGTGTAATGTAATGTAATGTAATAAGTAAGGAAGCCATTGTTACCGTGGGCTTTACTGTACATGACAGGTGGGAGATAAAAAGAAGCCTCGCGGGCCTGACTCTCCCCCCCAACCCGTGTTTCAAGATGAAAAAAAGTGCAGATAAACGCCACCCAGGGAACAGACGTTAGATTAAAGAAGAATCCCAATCGTAGTAGAATGGGAGATCTCATTGTCTCCAAGTAAAACATCTACCATGCTGAGAAGAACAGGAAGACCTTTTTGCTCTCTCGCTTTACCTTGCTCTATCGTTTTCCCCACCCCTATGTTTGCCTCTTGGCCTCGTCATGTCTCGGATTTCTTTGGCTATTCAAAAATAGCAGATATACAAGTTCATAGTGCGGCACCAAGTGCCGCACTATGAGCTTGTAGATCTGCTATTTTGAAAAATCGTTCACTCATTTGCAAATCTTTGAGTATATTAGTTCTACTCAGCAGGAAGACCTTTTGCTCTCTCGCTTTCCCCAGTTCTATCGTTTTCCCCATCCCTACGTTTGCCTCTCAGTTGGCCTCGTTCTCTGAGTTTGACTCGTCTCTCCCTCTCTACAAGCATTCCTCGTTATCATTTCAGGAAGATTTCATCACCCCGTTTCTCCTGACTTTTCCATCCTCCTACCAAAACCTTTGCAAAGAGAGGTGAAGGGTGAAGGCCCATGTATCTCTTCCTCTCTTCATGGCCATCCATGTTTACTACACTCCCCACCCCCCCCCCCCCCCATCCCTCCCTGTTTTCTCCCCGTCTTCTCTCGTTGTGTATAGATAGGAGGGATCCTAGGGGACCCAGGGGGACATGGGGTGAGGTTGGTAGATAGAGGACCCCATTGTGGTCCGACGGGAAACGCATTGTGGCTGGATTTGTCCAGTTTTATGTAAAAGCAATACTCCTTTCACCTGAACTAATACAAGCTGTAGCGTAAGCCCCTTACTGCCATGTGCTGCATTTTCCCCCTCCTAATCTCTCTGGATTCAGCAACGTCCCCACATACCTCAGGGCACTCACTGATAAAGCCTTAACTCTATACTACTCTCTCTCTCTCTCTCTCCCTCTCTCTCCCTCTCTCTCTCTCTCCATCCATCCCTCTCTCTCTTTCTCTCTCTCTCTCTCCTTACTCATTCATAGTCACTCACTCACTGGCTTTTTCCTCTTTCTCCTGCCCCTTTTTCTCTTCTCCAGGACACCGACGGAGCAGCCTAGCAAAAAATTAAAGTGATCAAGAGATTTAAGGGCACAGGAAGAAAATCACTTTGTGAATCCCATCTCAGCAGAGGAGATGAGAAATGTTGGGGGGACAGAAGAGAAACGAGGAGAGCGGGAGACGAGAAGGAGGAGAGAAAGGAGGGCATTCTGAACTTGGCTGGTGTTAAATCAACTTCGACATCATCTGACGTTTTTCTGAGGCTATGCTAGAAGCAGCTTTTTACTCTCCGGTTGAGTGAGGTGACCGAGGTGAGATGCAAGTCGAGCCAAGTCAGGGTTACTTTTATTATCCCCGAGTGGGAAATTCGATTGGCAGCAATAAAATCCTCCATGTTAAAAACTCATGTATAGAGACAGACAGAAGGAAATACAATACTCACAAAAATACATTTTATATGTGTGTGTGTGTGTGTGTGTGTGTGTGTGTGTGTGTGTGTGTGTGTGTGTGTGTGTGTGTGTGTGTGTGTGTGTGTGTGTGTGTGTGTGTGTGTGTGTGTGTGTGTATATATATATATATATACATACACACACACACACACACACACACACACACACACACACACACACACACACACACACACACACACACACACACACACACACACTCTTAAGTGAAAAGGAACACAGCCAGTTTCGTTCATTTTACAATGAATATAAGTTTTATATCTGATCAATAGAAGTTGTCAAATTTTTTCGGCTTAAAAAAAAGTGTAAAAAGGTTTTTTATTATAATCATCTAAAATTACATTTTAATAGATATAGGAGTAGCGTAGAGAGCAGGGAGATTATTCAAGACACGATTGGAGTCGGATCAGAACAGAACGTGCCTGCGGTCCACGCAACTCACAAGGAGCATGTGGTCAATGCGCTGAATGGTTGAGCCACCACGTACGCCAAATTAGGCAGAGCACTCAGAACTGTCTGTCGTGGATGGTGACCCCCCCCCTGCAGGAACCTGAGAAAAGAGAAAGAGAGCGAGAGAGAGCGAGGAGCAGCTTCTGGGTGCTTCTGGGTGGTTTGGGCATGGTATAGGTAGTGCCAGGTAGATTGGTGAGTAGGGCGGAGTAAAGGTGTCTGTCTCCGCCTCCTGAACATCTGTTGTCCCAACGCCATTACTGGTGGCGGTGGATAATTATCAGCGTCAGTGTGAGAGGAACCCCCTAGCAGTAGAACTCAGTTCTCTCATTAACAGGTCCTGTTCTCTCGTTGCTACTGAGTGACCACCAGAACAAACATTTCTCTCAGGAAAAACACAATCTTAGACTTGGAATCGTTGCAGATCTCGAACACTATTATCTGTATTAATTGCATGTGCATTTAGTTCAAAGTCTTATGTCCAGTCTTTGCCCGTTCGTCACCGAGCACCAAGTTTCCAAGACCTGCTGAAGTGTTTCACAAAGTGTTTCCCGTTGTGATTTTCAAAGAAATGTGTGTGTCAGTGGAAGCTACCTCCTATATAGGGACCAAAAGCACATACTGGCAACAGAAACTTGTCATGAACGTATGAGACTGCATGCTTCCAAAAATAAAACTACAAAAACAAATGTATACAGTGAAAAAGTTTTTTTTTCCTATTTTTACTTCAGACACTGAAGTTTTTTTTTTACACTTTAGAGGAAGACCTCTGAAGTTTAGAGGTCTTCCTCGTCTTCCTGCTCCAAGGTTCCTTATTTTTCTTCTTTCTATCTCCCCTTTATCTCTTTCATACTTTTGGGTTGTCTTGCTGCTCAGTGTTCTCTGGTTTCTTCTCCGGGAACTATTTATCAGGGAGTCCAGGGGTCGGTTGGCGGTGGGGGGGGGGTATTTGTATTAACTTAACCCTTTTAGACCGGGAACGCATCATTTTAAGATTTCTTGGGCTATTCCAAAATAGCAGATATACAAGCTCAAGCTTGTAGATCTGCTAATTATTTATTTTTATCGTGAAAATTAGTGAAAATCTTTGAATATATGTATTTTTTAAAGCAAACATTTTAACTCAAATCTTTGCTTCTGGGGGATTCTACAAATGTCTTCTAAACAGTTTTTTTTGTTTTTGTTTAACTTATGTTGCTATATATATCAGTGGTTCTCAAACTTTTTCATGTCAAGGACCACCGAAAATGATATGTAGGCTATTGGGTCACGGATCCCCATATCAAAATATTTTGTTCCCCCCCAAAGGAGCAAAGATTTGAGTTAGAAGTGTATATAAATATTCAAAGATTTGCACACATTTTCACGATTTATTTTTTCAAAAATAGCAGATCTATTCAAGCTTATATAGCACGGCACTCGGTGCCGTGCTATATAAGCTTGTAGATCTGCTATTTTTGAACAGCCAAAGAAATCTTAAAATGACACTCAGATGCGTTCCCGGTCTTAATGGATTAAGGGTACACACAGGCAGTGCGGCGGTAAATGTCTCACCCCCCTAAAAAGTTACGTAAAGAATGTGCTATCTTCCCTCTCCTTCACCTCGTCCTTGCTCTGGTCTCGTCCCGTCCCGTCTTCATCCCATACCCACTCCCTTTTATCTCGCCTCTCGTGTCCTTGCGCGTCCTCTCCCTTCATCCCTTCTTCTCCTATATTCACTGGTCCTTTGAAGCGGGCTGTCCTCTTCTTTCTTTCCATGCCATTACGGGTTGAATTAGAGATGGTAATGCGACACACGTACACATAGACAAATGCCAACCCGATCTCACACAACTTAGTATACATTGCACAGAGTGTCATTCCGTGCATAGACAACTGGAACACCCGAAAATCCGTGCATAGCCGCCTCGAATCTCCTCCATTGACTAAACCATTTCAGAGGCGCGCAGTCTCAAGCAAACTGGAGCCACGTGAGGGACCACCGAGTGAGCTAAAGCGAACGAGTTGCCGTGCCGAACGTTGCGCCGTTCGCTTGGGCCTACTCAGCGCCGTTTGAGTTATGTACCGATAGGCACAGAATCGTACTTTTTGTTGTGGGGACTGCTCTGCTTCCGGGTTGCAACCGGTTACGCCCACCGTGGGACTCGCCGTACATATGCACGGATTTTAGGGTTTCCTAGGCGACTATGCACGGAATGACGTGCACTGGGTCCGTGCAATGTATACTAAATTGTGTGAGATCAGGCACACTCGTGCATGAAGAACTTTGTAAGCAGGTGGAGAACAGGTGCACGGTAACAGGCCTGGGCATGTGAGGTATGATGAGTAGCACCAGATCTCAACTTTGTTTTCTTTATAAAAATAGGTTTTTTTTTTTAAATGCCGCATAGGCTATCTATTAATCTGTCATTCTGATCATGCATTACAGCCCTCCAAAATGATATATTGTTGATCACAAACACTACATATTGGGTCCTCTGTGTGTCATTCAAACAGTTGATCTACTTCACACTGCTTGGCAGAGAGAAAGGGAGAGTGGCGGTTACAGGCCTTGTCATTGTTGGCATCTGGTGGTAGCTATAGCTAATTCGCTAAGCAGGGTTGCCAGATCTGCTTATTATAATTTCCCCGCAAGATTTTATTTGAAAATAGCCGATCTACAAGCTCACAACGCGTCGCATCGCGACGCGTTGTGAGCTTGTAGATCGGCTATTTTCAAATAGCTGATGTATATGTTAAAGTGCTCATGTGGCCCATAGTCGCTTCTTTTGGGCTGGTTTTCCTAGACCTGGTTGCTTGTTTCTCTCACAGAATATGGCAACACTGTCGCTAAGGCAAGGCTTGAAGGTTCTGGATATGATAAGCTTGTTCAATAAGAAAAAGGATGACGGCAACGAGGCTAGAAAAGGTGGAGGAAGAATTATCCCCTGTTGCCAGCTAGCTCTAAGTAATACATAGCAATAGAATGCTGATTGTTGTAAATACGAAGCTGCATTGAAAACTGACCTGTAACTTGCATTCAATAGTGGTGTGTTGTGTGATTGTCAGTCTATATGGAATAATGAAGAGGGATGACTATTTAGCCTCTATGGGAAAGAATAAGGCATTACATTATAATACTTACTTTACAATCTGATATTCATTGCTGTGTTCAAATCATATGTATATAAGTTCTTTAGGTATATAAGTAAGTAAGTATATTTATAGAATACATTGATAAATGAGGTGCCCCGGTGGATTATAGCAGTGGATTATAACTTTTTCAGGCCATGACCCCTCAAAATAATCATATTTGAACTGGGGACCCCCCATCCTGACAAGCACTTGGAATTGTAGGAGTTGAGGCATTACGTTTGGTTTGACTCCACAGATAAATATTGTGAGAATAGCAGATCTGCAAGCTCACAACGCAACTATTTTCACAATTATTTCTACCTTTTGGCCAATGTTTGACCAGTTTGCATAGCCTAGTATTCAGGTAGTTTGTTGATTACTTTTGATGCATTAACGGTCTTTTTTCTTTTTTGAGGTATTAAAAGGGTCTTAAAAGTCCTTAAATTATCACTTTACTGTCATCCCATGGGGACCCCCACAAGACCCACAGGTTGAGAACCACTGGATTATAGGGCTAAAGGTTCAAATCTGCCCTGAGGGACTTTACTGCTGTCACCCTCCTCTCCTGCCTGTCCTGTCTCTGTTCACTGTCCTATCCAATGAAGTGCCCAAAAGAAAACATTAATATAGACAAATAAATAAATATGCTTTTTGAATAAATAAAGTACTTATGACCTAATCTAACAATTTAAAAACAAAAAAATAGAGTTTTTTTAGATTTTGGTTGGCATTTGAGATTCAAGAGGTTGTATTTGTCACATGCAGTCTAATGCGGGTATGGAACAATATCGAACATAAATAATAAAAACGTAATAAAAGTACGTAATAAAGGTTATGTAAAAACAAAAGGTATTAAAAAGTAGTAAGTAATAAAATGTGTAGTGTGTCAAGTGTAGAAACAAACAAACAAAAAACAGCATCAATATACTTCAACCAGAGGTCCGGGCACCACCAGTGGTCCTTGGGGGGGTTCCAGGGGTCCCCAGCTAAATGAATAGTTAGCAACCAAATTGACCCTCATATGTCTGTAAATGTCTGAGAGTGTACAAATGGAACCAAATGGACCCTAACGGGTCCATTTGGTTCCATTTGTACACTCTCAGAGTTAAATGAACACTGATGATGGTGATACAGTGTAGATTGGGGACCCCCCAAGAAATCTAAATGGTTGAGTCCCTGGCATATCTTTTCAAATGGGGGTCCCTGGGCTAATATTTGTCAATTTGGGGGTCCTTTGATGCGAAAAAGGTTGAAAACCACTGCCATAGACTAACTTGTAATTTGGAATTGCATCTTCCCTGGGTTATTATTACTGATTGCATCTTCTCATGACCAGGACAGGAGCAGAGAACAGGCGGAGCGAGCAGAGGAGATGAGGAGCGAGCAGAGGAGATGAGGAGCGAGCAGAGGAGATGAGGAGATGAGGAGTGCGGCAGACAGATGAGACACCAAAAGAGCTGCTGAAGAGGTGAAGAAGAGGAGAGTATACTGCTTGACAGATAAGACACAGAGTTAACCCTTTCAATCCGGGAAACCCATGTGTGTCGTTTTAGATTTGAGCTACAGTGTATAACCAGTATTCTATACGTTGGCTATTCAAAAATAGCAGATATACAAGCTCACTTTATTTTAAAGGGAACATTTGTGACTCAAATCTTTGCTTCTGGGGGGGGGGGCAACATAGGTTTTTTTCAAAACTGTCTTGTATATCAAGCCAAAGAAATCTAAAATGACAGAGGCGCATTCCCGGATTGAATGGGTTAACACAGTTTGTCACATTTCAAAAGCAGCCCCTTGTCACACAAAAGGAGCAGAAACTATGAGACCCTAGGATTGGTCCATTTTCAAAATTGAACAAAACATTTGCACTGCAGCGATCAATCATCTAAAAGCAAGTGTTGAACTGCCACGTGATGTTTGGTAAACAGGGGGATGATTCCTTTAGCAATCAGGCGGTGGGAGGTGGAGGCTGGGGTGGTGGTGGTGGTCGCGGCCGCGGTAGGCAGTGTTGCCAGATTATGTGAGAGAAACAAGCAACCAGGTCTAGGAAAACCAGCCCAAAAGAAGCTACTATGGGCCACATGAGTACTTTAACATATACATCAGCTATTTGAAAATAGCTGCTCTACAAGCTACAAGAATAGCAGATCTACAAGCTCAGAACGCGTCGCGATGCGACGCGTTCTGAGCTTGTAGATCGGCTATTTTCCAAAACAAATCTTGCGGGGAAATTAGAACAAGCCGATCTGGCAACCCTGGCGGTAGGTGGTAATGTGACTAGGTATCACTGCTCTCCATCAGAAAGCGTGCTATCACAAGATAAAAGGAGGGAGAACAACACCTCGAACAAGATAGGCCTACAACTGGAACGCTAATCTCCAACAGTTATCAAAGTTTTCCCCCTTTCGCTAATGTCTCCTCTCCCGCTTCTCCTCTATTACCCCCCCCCCCCCCCTTCCTCACCACCCAGAGCTCCTCCTCCTCTTCCTCTCTCTCCCTCCCATTCCGCTACCCCCACAACCCCCCCCCCCCCCCCCCCCCATCATCACACGACTCCTCTCCCACCTCGGCATTGTTAGTGACCGGGCCGCCCTGGCAATGTGCTGCGGTGTGATACTGAGAGAGGGCAATCCAGTGCCTCATAAAGACGAGCCTATAATCTCTTCTCTCTGCGACAGGTCCACCACGTCGGCCCACACCCCACCCACCACGCCGCTGCCCGGTGCGCGCACACACACGCACACACACTCACGCACACACGCACGTCTCACCTACACACCTCTACACAGCTACAGCCACACCATGTCCCCTCGGCTCAACACTACACTACACTACACACACACGTTACACACGCATACATACACGCCGGCACGTGGGCGACAACTTGAAGCGCGAGCCGCACCCCGGGATGACACGCACCATTATAAATAGTCTAATCTATATGGTAATAGTGTTGTATTCTACAAGCAGAGAATGGGGATAAGATAACATTGTGACTTCGGGGTTTGTACTGCCTTCTATGGTAATTGTTATCAAAGGTTATTTGGGATGACATCGCCGGCTCCCCGTGATTGGCTGAGGCCCCTGTTATTTATGATATGAATTATGATAACCATGATGTCTTCTCCTCGCTCCTCTCCTCTCCCCTCGCCCGCTGACGCTCCGGACGCCAGATACAATAAATTGCTATCGTTAATCACCGCGCTTTGTTCCGCCATGATTACCCCCCCCCCCCCCCCCATCACCCCCCCACACACACATACACACACACACACACACACACACACACACACACACGCACACACACACCACTCCCCGCTGCAATAAGAGTTTTATTTAAGGAAAGAATATGGATTTGTCATCCCTCTCACTGGCTAAATGAAACTGACAATATTTTATGTTCTGACATTTAATTTGTAAAAGCGGACGCAGCTAACATTTGCATTTTATGACACGCACACACGCATGCTCTGCCCCCCCCCCCCTCTCTCTCTCTATCCTCTCTCTCTTTCCAACTCTCTTCTGTCTTTACGTGTGTGTACACATGGGGTCGAGGTGACATTTGTGAATCAGGTTGGGCGGCTAAAACGCAAGGAGAGAAATGAGCGGTCGATATTTGTGAATGTTGTCCACAATGTTATGTTGTACCGTACACACACACACACACACACACATATGGTGCAATTACATTTTATTCACTCATTTCTAGTCAACAAAATGAAATAAAACACTGAGCTACTCATGGAAAATCAATGTCGTGTTTTGATTGAAGTCACACTGAATCGTAAATACTGGATGGCACCCAAGATACTTAAACTACTTTCAACCTGGCATCACAGTTTTGGGCTTCCAAAACTTTTGAAATGTTCAAAAAAATCTGAAAATAGCTGAAAATAGCCAAGCTTGTAGCTCGACTATTTTATTCATAGTACGGCAACATATATAGGGCTTAAAGGTCCATGGAACCCCAGGCTGGTCAGTTAAGGGTAAAAAACTACAACAGATTGAAAGTATGGCAAGCTAGTAAACAACGTAGCCGCAGCTAATACAATAATAATGGGTTTGTTAGATTTAAGTGTGCTCAGAGCCATGACTGTGCCAGTGTGCAAGCCACACACACAGACAGTGGTCAACAGTATTGTCTAAGCACAGTCTAACACACACACACACACACACACACACACACACACACACACACACACACACACACACACACACACACACACACACACACACACACACACACACACACACACACACACACACACACACACACCTCATTAATTGTATTAGCTGCATCTGTGTTGCTTACATCCAGTGGTGGTAGAAGTACTCAGATATTCTACTTAAGTAAAAGTAGCAATACCACCGTATAAAATACTCTGTTACAAGTAAAAGGCCTGTGTTCAAAATGTTACTTGAGTAAAAGTACAAAAGTATTGGCATCAAAATATACTTAAAGTACCAAAATTAAAAGTACTAAAATGTTTGAAAATTGCCGATCTACAAGCTCACAACGCAGGGCCGGTGCTAGGCAATTTGGCGCCCTAGGCAATATTTTTACTGGCGTAAATAATTGTAAAAGTACAATATTTGCCTCTGTGAGTAGAAGTGAAAGTACTGAAAATTGGAAATACTCCAGTAAAGTAAAAAAATACCTCAAAATTGTACAGTAGGCTACTTGAGTAAATGTACTTAGTTACTTTACACCACTGCTTACATCATGGTGTACTATTAGGTCTGCATTATGCAGCGTGCCATGTTTTTAATCTTAGGGTTTCATCCCCCTTTAAGTGGTTAAACTGTTAAATATCCGTAGTGTGCAACACTTGCAGGATAAACAGTTGACTGATTTGGCAACGGTGAGTATTTCAAAGCTGCAATCCCACAATTATTTGAACGAATAAAGCTTTATTTTAACCGATCTGACCGGTAGAGGATGTTGACACATGGGGTGCCAAAACCGAATACCCTTCGGTTTTGAAAATAGTTACTCGGAGTGTGTTTTTTTTACGTGGATTTGCTCGTCGTGGAGTCTAGAGCATTGGTTCTCAAAGTGGGGTCCGGGGACCCTCAGGGGTACTTGAGGGGGTTCCAGGGGGTCCCCAGCTAAATGATGGTCAGGAACCAAATGGACCCTTATGGGTCTGTAACTCTGAGAGTGTACAAATGGAACCAAATGGACCCTAACGGGTCCATTTGGTTCCATTTGTACACTCTCAGAGTTAAATTAAAATTGATTTTACAATATGAATTGGGTTCCCAGAGATATAAATGCCATTAAATGGGGGTCCGTAGCCTAAATGCATGTCAAACTGGGGGTCCTTGAAATTAAAATGGTCAAGAATCACTGCTAGAGCCGTACAAATCGTCTCTTATGGGGGGTCCTTGGCATATCTTTTCAAATGGGGGTCCGCGGGCTAATAAGTGTCAATTTGGGGGTCCTTGACATGAAAAAGTTTGAGAACCACTGGTCTAGAGCTTTAAACAGCAAAGCGTCAATGGGGAGAATGCTGGCACCCACGGTAAGTTGTTATGAAAAAATGCTGGCACCCAATGTGTTAATACAGTATAACTAGCACGTCTCCAGTGGTTGGAGGTGATTTCCCCTAATGGTCCATTGGGAAACTTAGATCCTGGTTGTCGGGTAGGACAACCAGGCTTGACAAGTAGTACTGCATGAAGCTCATGAGCGCAGTATCTCTCCATGCCAAGCGGGAGAGATGATGATTGGTAGAACTTTGGTTTTCTTGTGCAGGAGACGGGCTGGGTTTGAATCCCGGATATAAAAGTTATGTGTTTTTGAGCGCACAGAGAGAGAGAGATGTAGAAACAGGTGCAGGTCGTTCCAATCAGGAAGCAGCGATATAAATACTGCCAACTTAAGGCTACAACTACACAGTGGTGGAAAAAGTATTCAAATGTTCTACTTAAGTAAAAGTATCAATACTGCAATGTAGAAGTACTCTGTTACAAGTAAAAGTCCAGAATTAAAAATGTACTTGAGTAAAAGTACAAAAGTATTGGTATCAAAATGTACTTAAAGTACCAAAAGTAAAAGTACTAAAATGTTTGAAAATAGCAGATCTACAAGCTCACAACGCGTCGCATTGCGACGCGTTGTGAGCTTGTAGATCTAGGCTAGATCTAGGCTATTTTCTCTTTTTCAAATAGCCTAGGTATAAAATAGGGCTAAAGTGGTAAATGTATGTTTTATAATATAATAGTTTATATCTGAAAAGTAACTAGTAGCTAAAGTTTTCAAATAATTGTAGTGGAGTAAAAGTACCATATTTTCCTCCGAGATGTATTGGAGTAGAAGTAAAAGTAAAGACAATTGAAGTACCTCAAAATTTTACTTAATTACAGTACTTGAGTAAATGTACTTAGTTACTTTATACCACTCAACTCCAACGCCAATCTGATGCCAAAATAAAATGAAGTACGTGTCACTGCTTTCCTGTTGAATTTCCATTGAGATCCACTTTCAAACCACACAGAAGCAGATACACAATCACAAGGTTTCTCACACACATACACATACAGAGAGAGAGAGAGATAAACCGTAGTTTAGTGGAGAGCTATTTCCTTTTCCTGTTTGTGTGGTGCCAGCCTACTGCCACCGAGGAATTTTGATAATGCCGGCCCCAGGCCCTAATATGCTGCACACACACACACACACACACACACACACGCATGGACACACGTGCACATAGGCATATACACGCCGGCACGCTGGCACGCACGCACGCAAACACACTCTCACACACACACAAACACACACACACACACACACACAGACACACACACACACACACACACTCTTACTAAACAGACTACGCCCCTGTTATTCCACTGCTGGCAAAGGAAAACCCTGTAATGCATGTAAACATGATGGGAGTGAACTTCTTAAAAAACAAAAAAAAAGGCCCTGGAGAAGACTATAGACTTTGAATGACTTTGACCCTGTTGCTGTAGTTCACTTCAACGTACACACACACAAACGTCTTGTGCACGCGCTCACCACCACCAGCCAGTCAGTCACCCGGGTCTCTCTCTCTCTCTCTCTCTCTCTCAGCTCCACCTTCCTCTCACTTTCCTGACCTTCCATTCCGGGGGGGATGGAAAAGAGAGAGAGAGGGGGCCCCAGTGGAACCTTGGGCGGCGAGTTATGCAGGAGTGAGCTTTGAATAATTGTCCCGCAATATGAGTGTCTCTGATTAATTGCCTGAGATAAGGTCTGCCACCCCCCCCACCTCCTCCTCCTCCTCCTCCTCCCTCTCTGCACACCCCCCCCCCCCTCCTCCCCTTACCCCCCCCCCCCCACCTCCCTCTGGCTCTCCTGCCTGCCTGAGCTCTCATAATCAGCCTTGGGTACAGAGTGAGAAAGAGCACGAGAGAGGGACACACACACACAGAGAGAGAGAGAGAGAGAGAGAGAGGCTATTTAACTGACCCTGTCATCTCAGAGTGCGATGATGGCTGTTCTAATTACTCAACAATAACAAAGGCGCTCATTTAGCTCTGACGGCTGCCTGCAATCAGCAGTTCTATGAATAACTTAACAAATAGGAATATGAAAAAGAGGAGGGAAAAAAAAAAAACGTATTTACAGGCACATTAATCCAAGACCAACAGACAATACATGTCACCGCCGCCTAACTTGGGATGCAGGTGACAATCAGTAGGTGTGTGCCTAGGACGGTGCATATGTGTGTGTGTGCGTGCGTGTGCGTGCGTGCGTGTGTGAGAACCTTTCCCCAGAAAGGCTAAACCTCAGTAGAGAAACTCTTACTCTCTGTAACCCTGGGAAGCAATAGATAGTAACTGGATTCTTTTTTTTTTTTTACAGGCTATTTACATATCAAACACACTCCCCCCACAGCCTTTCCTTTGCCAACTGTCCCCCAAATGGACCGAAAAAAATATGACACAGAGACAGACAAGAAGGCATTTCCTGAGCAAAATAAATAAATAAACAAAACAAGGAAGTGAAAAGAGTTATAATGGAGGTGGGTGAACTGTGTGGAGCTACGTTTACTGATAAACACACTCTTTATAGTGTTACAATAAAACACCAGACCAGGACGGTCATACACACACACACACACACACACACACACACACACACACACACACACACACACACACACACACACACACACACACACACACACACACACACACACACACACACACACACACACACACACACACACACACACACACACACCACGCACGCACGCGCACACACACACACACACACACACACACACACAGTCATGTCATGGAAACAAACTCGATAGACAAAAATGTCAGAGGGGTTTGGTGGGGGGGTAGGGGGGGGGGGGGGCGAACGAGGGGAGAAAAACTAAGAGAACAGTGGCGAAGGGGGGAAAGAGAGAGAGAGGGAGAGAGAATAGCAGAGAGGGAAAGATAGATACGAGCGAGAGCCGCGCGTACACTTGACACTGGGCTAATGGTAAATCCTCAGCTTTATACTGTAATTTACTGCAGAGCCTTCGGGCCAAACTGCCTTTGAAGTGCTCCGAAATGTCAAATCAATTATTACTTAAATGAAAAAAAAAAGAAGAAGAATTCAATTTACGCGTTTCATGATAATCAGTAACATTTCCTGATAGAAAAAAAAAAGAAGCAAAGCAATTTGAGACGATTTGAGCCCCGGCTCCCTTCTTCTCTGTTCTGTTCTTTTTTTTTTTTTCTACAATTCTTTTTATTCGTTCAACTCAGATATGCTGATTGGAATATAAAGTTGTTGATGATTGCTTCTTTTCTTCTTCTTTCCCTTTCTTGTGCGGCTGCCACCGTCATGATCGCCCAGTAAGGAAAATCAATTTGGCAGTATAATACTCTTCATCAATTGGAACTGGGTGATAATGATGTTCTACACCTGTGCGTGTGTGCGTGTGTGTGTGTGTGTGTGTGTGTGTGTGTGTGTGTGTGTGTGTGTGTGTGTGTGTGTGTGAGAGAGTGAGTGAGAGAAAGAGAGCGTTCACATGTATGCTTATTGAACAGCGTTAGGAAGAGTAGCATGGAACAATACACCTTCTTCATGATTCATTACGTCCTAATGTCGCAGCGTGAATAAAGACGACACAGCCCCTGTGTGAATTACACACACACACCCTTCACACTAATGGCTCTGAAAATGGGCCAGCCCAGCCGGCTCTCCTCAAAACGCTGCACTTGCAAAGACACCGCCCCCCCCAACACACACACACACACACACACACACACACACACACACACACACACACACACACACACACACACACACACACACACACACACACACACACACACACACACACACACACACACACACACACACACACACACACACACACACACACACACACACACACACACACACACACACCCTTTGTTCATGGGCAGGTACAGTATAGGAGAGCAGCCATGAAGTGTGTGGCTTTTGTCGATGACATGCTAGCAAAGATGACATTGCTTGGCACGTCTGTGTTAGCGCCGTGTGACTCGTGTGAGAGCTCATTTCCCCCGTTTGTTAAAAGCTGCAGCGGTGTGAAGCTCTGGCCCGGTGCTCATCAAGTGCTCTGCGTGCAGATCTCAACTCAGCTTCCTTGACTTGGAGTCAAGATAAGATCAGTAAATCTGTTTATAGGCTTGACCAAGGTCCCCCGATCTTCTTGGATAAGCAGAACGCGTATAAAACCGCGTCTGTCAGCAAACATTGTTGTATGGAGTGATCGGAGGCAATATTCAACGAATCAAACACCCCGAATTGTAAAACTCATCACGTACTCATCCGTCCGACTTCCAAAGTTTGCAGGAGTGGCCCCTTTTGAACAAAATGCTTCAAATCATCAGTCCGATTGCCGTGAAACTTTGCACGCACATTCCCACCATTTCCCACTAGGCCAAGGAAGAAATGGCACCCTACATTTTTCATATCTGCCTCATGGTCGATTCACGTTTTGGCCTATAACTCTTGAACTCATTGGTCAAATGAATAATATAACTCTTGAACCATAGGACCTACAATCAAAATTCCATAGTGTGTTATCTTCAAAACGCATTTTTTGCCACTACTCCTACAGACTTTGTCCAAAACTCACAAAATCGGTACACATATCTCTGGGGTCATTTGATCAAAATGTATGAGTTAGATTTTTTCGATCCCATTCCAAGTGGCTATGACCACAGTTTGCAGGCCTTGCCTAGGCAACCCGGCCTGGCGGGGAGACCTGTGCTCCGAGGAGCACACTTATCTTGCATATATATGACATAATTTAAGCAGAACATCAGTATTATTGTCCTATATTTACATTGTATGCAACTACCTAATGCTATCCAAAACAACTGAACAGGACCTGAGCAGATAGTTGTTCGGACTCAATCAATGGCTGCCCGTCAACCAGTGTTGATTTCGTCGACTAAAACTACGACAAAAAATGTTCATCGACTACCTTTTTTCACTGACGAAAACTAAATAAAAACTAAGCTATGATGACTAAAACTAAGACTAAATATATTGACAATTTTGTCAACAAATGATGTTAGGGAGGGACGAGTGGAGAAGAGATCCAGTAGAACTAAAAGACAAGTCATTTTATGTTTGGTTGCGCTCGGGTGTTGCGCTCTGAAAATAGCAGATCTACAAGCTCACTCGCAGCGCGTCGTGTTGTGAGCTTGTAGATCGACTATTTTCAGCATGCAACCAAGTGTAAAATCAGCCATTACGACGCCATCAAGGCACCGCCAACATACATTTTAGTCGACTAAATCAACTGTAGATTTAGTCGACTATAATCGTATGATATTTAGTCGACTAAAACTAGACAAAAACTGAAACATTTCAGATGACTAAAATATGACTAAAACTAAATGGAATTTTATTCAAAAGACTATGACTAAAACTAAATCAAAATGTGCTGCCAAAATCAACACTGCCGTCAACTGCTGCTGCAGGTCACTCTAGAGTCTAGACCAGTGGGCCAATTTCTCCAAACCTCCTATCCATCCACTTCCTGGACCTCTACATGGTTTGAGGGATCCTCTGCCTCTCTGGTCGTCTCTCCCAGTTAGACTCCCTGTCTGAGTCAGCTGAAGACAAGACGCTGCTGCCAAGTGCTCACATCTTCTGTGTGGTGATCATAAGCAACACACACACACACACACACACACACACACACACACACACACACACACACACACACACACACACACACACACACACACCCCTTCACCCTCTTTCAGGCGCCGTGCACCCTCACCCGCTCTCTTCTCCACCCCCACCCGCCCGTTCGCGTACAGTGTGGAATAACATACCTTTTAGCCCTCCCTCCTTCCCTCCCCCCTCTCCCACCTTGCTCTCTCAGTACAGAGATCAGGGCCCCTGATAGTGATGGCGATTACAAAACCACAGCAGCAGCCTGCCTCCCAAAACAAAGTGTTTTTCAGCTCCTGTTTTTTTTTTTTTTTTTTCAGGGCCTGGCGCCACCCGGAGAACGGTAAACAATTAAACACGGGCCAACACAGGGACCCGCACCTTTTTTCTTCTCTATAGCTGATTTACAGTTACACACACACACACACACAGGTACATTCATTGTGTCATTGTGAGTAATTGTCGGTTTATTCAGACGCAGAGCGTGCAGGATGAGTGACAAGTACAAGGATTTACACTTCCTGTGAACTTCCCATCAACCGTGGACGCAATAGAACCACACGCACGTGCGCACGCGCACACACGCACGCACGCACGCACGCACGCACGCACACACACACACACACACACACACACACACACACACACACACACACACACACACACACACACACACACACACACACACACACACACACACACACACACACACACACACACACACACACACACACACACACACAGTCGTTACTATGTTTGGATTTTCCATCTCTTATCTAGTTCACCTGTCTCTTGTCCACACAGCTAGACGTCTTTCATCGAGAGAAAGTGTGTGTGTGTGTGCGTGTGTGTGTGTGTGTGTGTGTGTGTGTGTGTGTGTGTGTGTGTGTGTGTGTGTGTGTGTGTGTGTGTGTGTGTGTGTGCGCGCACGCACACTCTCATTTGTGTGGGTGTGTGCTAACAGTGTATAGGTATATATATACAGTATACATATACAGTATATATATTTGCATAATCATATAGTATGTCCAATTGTCCATAACCATATACTGTATTTGTGTATATGCCATTCACGTTTCCACTGACGTGCACGGCTCCCTATCTATACATCTGCTGTGATTGGCTCAGGGCCCTGGCTGCATAGAAGCAGTTCTCAGCTAAACGGTGGACTCATAGCAAATTGACTATTACTTCAAAGTGGGCTGTGATTATGTCTCTGAGTGATTAGGGGCGCTGTTAAGAGGGAGCCACTTGAGCATTGCCAGTGAACCCGTGAAGGAATGCCGGCCCGGGTCGGTCTGAGACCGCTACGCCGGGCGAGCGGGGAACGAGGAGGGAGGGAAGGAGAGGGTGCATGGGAGGGAGGGGGCAGAAGAACGCCGGAGGACATGCACGAATCCCACCGAGTCGACGGCCGTGCAGCCAGTGCTGATTTTGTCGACTAAAACTATGACGAAAAATGTTCGTCGGCTACCTTTTTTCACTGACGAAAACTAAATAAAAACGAAATAAAAACTACGCTATGATGACTAAAACTATGACTAAATATATTGACAATTTCGTCAACAAATAAAAACTAGACAAAAATGTTAGTGAGGGACGAGTGGAGAAGAGATCCAGTAGAACTAAAAGACAAGTCATTTTATGTTTGCTTGCGCTCGGACATTGCGCGCTGAAAATAGCCGATCTACAAGCTCACAACGCGTTGCAGCGCGACGTGTTGTGAGCTTGTAGATCGGCTATTTTCAGCATGCAACCAAGTGCAAAATCAGCCATTACGACGTCATCAAGGCACCACCGAAATACATTTTAGTCGACTAAATCAACTGTAGATTTAGACGACTATAATATTATGATATTTACAACTAGACAAAAACTAAGACATTTCAGATGACTAAAATATGACAAAAACTAAATGGAATTTGATTCAAAAGACTATGACTAAAACTGAAACAAAATTTGCCATCAAAATCAACACTACGTGCAGCGCTGCACGGCCTTGACCCAGAACCTGCGGTCGCCCTGGAGAGAAGGAAAGGAAGGCTAGAAAGACACTGACACTCTTTTTTCGGTCATATGACTAGGTATAAATTAGGCGAGAGTGAGTTAAGACTGGGCTAATTTACACTTTTCTTTTTATTATTTTTTGTTGCTCGACGAAACCAAATACATAGTTTTGAACGTAGTGGAAACATTATACCCTTACATAATAGAACAGTAAGCTAACACACACATTGGCTGGCATTAATAGGAGCTGCTGGACAACCATTAACCAAGCCAAGCACGAGGGGAAAAACAGCTCCGAATACTTTCATTACATTCCAATCGTTGCCAGATTTTCCAACTTTTCAGGACCAAAATGTGCTTGTTCGGCCTTTTACCCTTCATCTTCCACATCAAAAGGACAATGGAGACAGGCAGAAAGCAACGGAGAGAGGGGATGAAAGACAGCGAGCGGGAGAGAACAAGTCTGGTGCTAGAAAGACCCAGGGAGCAAGGCCCTGTACGGCCGTTTAATGGAAATAATAAGCTTCTATCTCAGGCAATTAAGTCTGCAGTCGATACCGATCTCAGAGCAGAGGTCCAGTGTGCCATCTAAAGAAAATGTTTGCGTTTGAAAAACTCCATCAAATAAACAAGATAAGGAGGAGAACACGTATGCGCGCCACGTATCGCATCCGACCTCGGCTTTGTTCTGCGGAGGATAAGTGACTCCGAGGCACGTTTCGTAGCGGGCACCAGCGATCTGCTGCGTATACCGGGGTAATGTTGTCCCCCCAGTTCCCCCCGGTACTGATCCCACATGCCGCCGCAGTTTACATAGATGAAGGGAGATAGAGGCAACTTGGCAAACACGATGGCGATATCTCTGCACGCCGAATTGTGAAACGAAAACATTTCTATCCATGTCAAACAAATACAGTGCATACTCATGGCTAAACATATACTGTACATTTTTACTAGCTTATTATAGGTTATTTTGGATACAATGGTAAATGAGTAATTTTTTCGCGGCCAGATAGCGGCTTGCTTTATCTGGCCAATCAGCAAACAGAAGCAGAGACATCATCTTTTCTTCTCTGTCAATCTACAGCATGTGTGACATAGGCTATACAACAGCACCTCAGTCTTTATCAGTGGGGTACATCAAGAACTTTTTCTCTCCTCCTGTGTCAGTAGTATACATTAGTGTGTCACCACGCAACACGTACTGTATAGGGGCCAAATCCTGAAGTACAGCATTTCTCACACCGCTCACCTTCCAAATAAATACACTCGCCCATGTGCACCTTAAAACAACAATCTACACACAGGCATACGTAGATGCACAGTACATGAGCCATACAAGCCATACAAGTGTAAATTAGAACCACATTAACACTTGCCAGTGGTGGAAAAAGTACTCAAATGTTTTACTTAAGTAAAAGTATCAATACTGCAATGTAGAAGTGCTCTGTTACAAGTACAAGTCCGGAATTCAATATTTACTTATTTTATTTACTACGTAAAAGTACAAAAGTATTGGTATCAAAATGTACTTAAAGTACCAGAAGTAAAAGTACTAAAATGTTTGAAAATAGCAGATCTACAAGCTCGCGACGCGTTGTGAGCTTGTAGATCGGCTATTTTCAAATAGCCAAGGTTTAAAATAGGGCTAAAGTGGTTAATGTATGTTTTATAATGTAATAATTTATATCTGCAAAGTAAGTAGTAACTAAAGTTTTAAAATAATTGTAGTGGAGTAAAAGTACAATATTTGCCTCTGAGATGTAGTGGAGTAGAAGCACTGATAATTGGAAATACTCCAGTAAAGTAAAAGTACCTCAAAATTGTACTTATGGTACAGTACTTGAGTAAATGTACTTAGTTACTTTACGCCCATCTGCACCTTAAACAACAATCTACACAGGCATGCGTAGATGCACAGTACATGAGCCATACAATCCTGAGTGTAAATTAGAACCACATTAACAACACTGGCGGCATCCCTGTTTTGGGCATGCCATTATCTGTGAAATCTTTCATAAACAAATCGAAACAATGAAACTCTAAGCATTTAAAAAAAAAAAAAGCAAATCTAAGCTTGCGACATGCTGTGAGCTTGTAGATCGCTGTTTTCACGATTCGCTGCACGACAAAGTGTATAGGGCTTAAGTGGTTAACCCATTTAGACTGGGGATGCATCTGTGTCACTTTTTGATTTGAGCTAAAAAGCATTGTTTTACACTTTAGCTATTCAAAAATAGCAGATATACAAGCTCGTAGCGCGGCACCGAGTGCCGCGCTACGAGCTTGTATATCTGCTTTTTTTGAAAAATTATGAAAATGTGTGCAAATCTTTGAATATATATTGTTTTAAAGCCAACATTTTTAACTCAAATCTTTGCTTCTGGGGGTCCCTGGAACAAAACATTTTGAGATGGGAGTCGGCGGCCAAATAAATATAATTTTGGGGGTCCTTGACATGAAAAAGTTTGAGCATCACTGATATAGAAACATACGTTTTTTCAGAATACTGTTGCGATTTAGAAGACATTCGTAGAATCTGCCTCAGGTCTTAAGTGGTTAAACTCGGACTAACTCTCAGGTATGTACATACTGTACATACAGTATGCTCATGTATACCGCGTGTAAAGTGCGACGCTTCTGATCAGATACCACAGACTACTGTAGTGCTGCTGTGTGTTGGAGATATGTAATGTGGTAGAGAGTGGGCTTTTGTGTGTTTTCCTTCTGGCCGGGTACACGGAGGCCAAACCAACACACAGAGGCCCCTCTCTAACACTCAGGGCCCATGCCACGACGGGGTCACGACCCCTGCCAGAGTGTCTTGGGGGTCACGGGGGTCGGGTCAACCAGAGGGGAATGTTATCCAAAGCATCAGCCGCTTATTTGTTTAATTTTTCATCTAAAGCCGCGTGTCTGCCTCTGATCAAGATTGCTGCAGGACTACTATTTGATAGGAAAGCTTGCGGGAGAAAGAGAGACGGAGGAGGAGAGGGAATGAGAAATGAACGCAAGGGGCGAGGGGAAAACTGATGAAGGGGAGAAAGCGTGGAAGGAGTGGAAGAGAGCCTACTGCTTCAAATTAGGCTAGGAAAATAATCCAGCGCTGCCTCTGTAAACATGGTACTTTAAACTTATTTTCAGAAGTAAAATAAGCTTTACAAACCACAAAAACACTCCCTGGCAACACAACTGAGGGGGACTTCAATTCACACGAAGGTCACTGTGAGTGTCAGGTATATTTTTTCTGCTTCGCTGTCTTCCACTCTGTCCACTTCAGCACAGTGGGGACAAGACAAAGACCATTGTTTCATGCATGGTTTCAATGCTCTGATTCTTATGACAACAACGAGAACAACTAGAACTACATATATGACATCAGTATGACATATGACTTCAGTATTGTGAGGTGTGTATATTCAATGGTATAACTTAAAATAGAAATGTGGATGCTCTGCTTTGCTAATGCGTATCCTGCAGGTACAAGCTAAAGTCCTCCTCACAGTTGTCACTTATCCTACTTTTCGGGTTTTAAAGCACCCTTTTGATCCGTAAGCAAGCTTTGATCCATACATGAAACATGAAAATGCTATTACAAAATACCACTTGTCTAATTAAAAATTATTATGATTAAAGCACCAAATACAGTTTTACAATTAACAAAACTAAAAACATTTTTTTATTGAAATATATTTTTTAATTGAAAACTCAACAGATTTGGATGATTATATTGCAATCAGCCATTTATAAAGACCTGTAATATTGGCATAACTATATCAATAATATCATATCACAGCTGACATTATTGGTATAGTTTTTTACTACATTAAAGAATGTACTCTAACATTTTATTTTAATTCACTGTCTCCACTTTGGACGTCGGCTGTACTGCAGTCAATGGGTTTCCCATTCTGTTTGCATTAAGAAAAGTCTAAAAGCATAATTCTTTTAAATATTTGGTTAAATAAATTCCTACTTGCAGCATAATTTCAAAACTGTCCCACTGGTCTATTATTCATTCATTAATATTCCAGGTAAAAAGCTCACAGTCCTGTTTTATGGATGTTATGTATACAGCTTATTGCCACATTTTAATGTTAATTTTGGCGTACATGTGCTCAAAAGCTTTTACTGAGGGATGTTTTCTTTTAACCTGAGTAACAGCGGTGCTACTTTAGGTTGAATGAACTCCTCAACCCTCTACCGTAGAAAAAAGAAGGAGAGGGAAACTCTTGGTGGCCTGTGCCCTCGTGTGGGACATGTGTAGAAGCTCTCAATGACTTTCTCCCCCTCAATGCTGGAGGCAACATAACAATACACTGAATTTGCTCTGTGAGTTGCCTACCTGCGTACCTGTGAGGCGTGCGTGTGTGTGTGTGTGTGTGTGTGTGTGAGCGTGTGTGTGTGTGTGTGCGTGTGGGCGCGCATCCATGTATGAATGAGTGTGGGGGCTGTGTGTACGTGTGTGCGTGTGGACACAGGGAGAGCACAAACACTGAGGCGCCAGTAGTCTGCCCTTCCCTTGAGAACGTAACGGCTGAGTGCCATCAGAAAGAAAGACGGAAAAAGAGAGAGGGAGAGAGAGAGAGAGAGAGAGAGAGAGAGAGAGAGACAGAGAGAGAGAGAGAGAGAGAGAGAGAGAGAGAGAGAAAGAGAGAGAGACGGCCACGGCTTAATGTCCATGCCATGCAAAGCAGCAGGTAAAGGATTCTAACCGATGCCAGTGATGAGGCACATTGTCCTCTTCAACATGGCGGTGAACCAGTTCATCAGGATAGGGTTCATTGACAGGGTGAACTTGGTATTTCCATGCAGACACCGGGGTGACTCAGCCTGACTAAGAACTCCCCAGGCAGGGCTCCGGTCGACTTGCGCTTTACTCACTGGTACATGAACCCACCCCTCTCACCCTCACCCCCCCCCCCCCCCCCCTCCAAAAGAAACACGGCACTTGGGCTCTAATGTAGCCTGACAGCGCAGCGCGGGTTCGAGTCCCGTTACCGACGAGCTTTGCTGCATGTCTCTCCCCATCTCTCTCTCCCTGTTTCCTGTCCATCTCCACTGTACACTATCAACTTAAGGCAGAAAAGCCCCAAAAAAAGAAAAGAAAAAACAACTATTCAAAACAGCAATCCATACGGCATTACATTTGGTATTAAAAAGGTCTTAAAAGTCATTAAATTGTAACTTTAGAAATGTGCAGATACCCTGTATACACGTATACTGTATGTTGGTTTGTTTACTGTTGAGTGAGAAAACACTGCACATTAAGCTAAACATCTGGGGACCCCCCAAAATAATTTGGGCGTCCCGACCCCCATTTTGGGAACCAACTGTGGTAGAGGTATACGTTAATACAGTATGACTGAGACAACTGGTTGACATGTGGTATTGCGTGAAGGTCAGATAATTTATAATAATATAATAAAAGTATGGAATACAGCTTTAACCACTTAACCACGATCTACAAGCTCACAACACGTCACGGTTGCGATGCGTCGTGAGCTTGTACATTGTGCTAATTTAAAAATGTTTGTACTTTTTTCCGTTTTGTTTTTAGTTTAGCACCTTTAATGGTACGCCAGGGTTAAAGTGGTGAAGAATCTTTGATTTGAGAATGCCAAGCACTTAAATAATGCATTCACATCCTTCTATCTATGCTATACTGCGCTTTCTACTCGCAAAGCCCACTTTTCCCCACTCTGCGATAATCCTACTGTCCAATATCAACACAGGAACAGTTTAAAATTCTCAGTTTAATCTGGAGAGGGAAAATGGTTGTACTGTAGGAGAGAATATGAAAATAGGGTGATCTCCCAAGCCTCCTGTGCTTACTCCATCAGAAATACACTTCTGCTGCGCTCGGCACAATCCCCCATGCCAAAACATTTACCCACAGCCCACCCCCCCTCCCCCCCCCCCGCCCCCACCCCACCCCACCCCAACAAGTTCCACTTCACTTCGTCCATCTTAAATCAATTTTTCATGTTTTATTAAAAACAAGAGAACCATAACTGGCCAAGTTCAACCTTACACGGAGGGGACGCGTAGAGACAAGCCAAAAATCACTGAAACTCGAAGTGGTTAAGGAGCTAGCTTTATTTTCATTGACTGATAAGTGATAACTGTTTATAAAATACAGCCTAGTTAGGCAAAGAGAAGAATCTGAGAATGGAAATATTATTTCTTTCCCCTGATTCTATGCACTTTTCCCTCTAATATACACTCGAAATTGACCATAGAAGTCCATTTATGCATGGGTAACACTCAGCGGATTTTGCAGTAGATGGCATGGCCTCACATTGTCCTGCTTCTCTGATCATCCAAGTATATAAATTATTATTTTGGGAGGATCAGTCAGGTTAAGGTCTTTTAGGCCTACAACACATTAACATGGTGTATACCCCTCTCTCAATGATACAAACTATCAATCGCTTCAATGCTTCACTTTAACAGCATTGACCCTGGCGTCAATATTTTGGGCACATTTAAAAAAAAATCACATTTGTAAAATATTTTTCAAAAATATGGAAAATTGCACACTTTGTGAGCTTGTAGATTGGACATTTTTGCTGTTGTCGTACGATGAAATATACAGCGCTTAAGTGAAGCGAAGAATCCAAGTCAAACGTGTTGATTCCAAAGAATACGGGACCTAATGAAAACAAAAGACAGGCTGTTCAGACAGCTCTAATTCCCTTTGACAATGTTCCAGTCAGCCCCACTTAAGGTTATTATGGGCTATAAATACACTTGGTTACTGGGGCTAGAATGTCAACGCTGTTTGCCCTCGTTAAGACACATAATTACCTCATTTACATCTCGTTTCCTCCCCAAAATCGGAAGCCATTATGCCCCCCCCCCCCCCCCTCCAACATAAAAAATAAATTTAAAAAAGCACTTCACCCCCTCCCCAATAATTATAGTCATCATCCAATCAGCTTCCGAGTTACATGTTTGGTACGGAACGCTCCCAGGAGTTGGAGGAGAGAGGAGGCAGGAGCACACGCAAGCAGAAAACCAACAGAGTAAAGGCTCATGGGAAATGTGGATGCTGAGACAGAAACATGCATTCCACTTCCTGGACAGTGCAGTGCACACATAGCTCTGCTTCGGCTATCGTTTTTAATAGTGGCCACACTCAGACATCGTAGATGCAGTGGTGGAAAAATTACCGACATTTTTTACTTAAGTAAAAGTATCAATATCTTAATGTGGAAGTACTCTGTTACAAGTAAAAAGGCCTGTGTTCAAAATGTTACTTGAGTAAAAGTACAAAAGTATTGGCATCAAAATATACATAAAGTACCAAAAGTAAAAGTACTAAAATGTTTGAAAATAGCAGATCTACAAGCTCACAACGCGTCGTGATCGCGATGCGACGCGTTGTGAGCTTGTAGATCGGCTATTTTCAAATAGCCTAGGGGTATAACATAGGGCTTAAGTGGTCTGATGTATGTTTTATAATGTAATATATTTATATCTGTAAAGTAGCTAAAGTTTTCAAATAACTGTAGTGGAGTAAAAGTATAATATTTGCCTCTGAGATGTGGAGTAGAAGTAAAAGTATTGAAAATTGGAAATATTCCACTCAGTAAAAATACAAAAAACTACTCAAAATTGTACTTAGGTACAGTACTTAAGTAGATGTACTTTCCACCACTGCTGGACAGTGCACACTAGCTCTGCTTCGGCTATTGTTTTTAATAGTGGCCACACTCAAACATCATAGATGGCATATAGCTGAAACGCAGTGGTGGTGAAGATTCAGCCCGGCGGCGTATCATTTGTATCAGAACGGAGCGGAGAGCACAGGTTGATTGATGCGGCGGAACGCTCATAACACAATGTCTTGACCTCCTGTTAACACATTTAGTGACCCTCCAGCAAGGCTACGAAAACAACTCCCAACATCCTCTCAACATAAACACAAACGCACACACACGTACGCGCATAAACACAGTTGAGAAACACAGGTGAGTGAGCGTGTGTGTGCGTGTGCGTGTGCGTGCGTGCGTGCGTGCGCGCCCCTCACTTCCCAGGGTGAGTGTGACCTCACTCTAACCCCTGTGGTTATCTAATGGAGCAAAGTATTAGGCTTTCCTGCCCCTGAAAATTGGCTCGGGTCAACCTGTGGGCAACCTACAGAGCGAGAGACACAAGATGGACGAACATGCACGCAAACACACACACGCACGCCCCCACCCACCCACCCACACGTCAAACATCTGAAAACAACAGCACAGACAAAACAAAAGTATGCCAAGCACGGAGAGGAGCACTGAGGAACGTGCTCGGCGGCGCGCTATGCCTGATTTAGACTCGATTCTGCGCCCATATCGCACACCAAACATAGCCGATTCACGAGCTCACAGCGTAGGCCTATCGCAACGCAATGCGTTCACGGAGAGATATGTGTCTGAGCGCCGCAATCAGCAAAGATCATCAGAGAGGTCTCATTCCTGACACCGTTAGAGGGTCCGAGGCAACAACCACAACAACAACCACAACAACAACAAATACACAGGCGGATGCTACTGTCCCCCACCCCGATGAAGACGCCTTACCCCCCCTTTCTCTTTGCATCCATCTTTACTCCCACTCCCAATAGGCTTTACCAGCTTACAAAACACTAGCTACAGTGGGAGACTAGTACAGCGTGTGTGTGTGTGTGTGTGTGTGTGTGTGTGTGTGTGTGTGTGTGTGTGTGTGTGTGTGTGTGTGTGTGTGTGTGTGTGTGTGTGTGTGTGTGTGTGTGTGTGTGTTATAACAGTATTACAGCGGTGGTTGTGTATGAAAACAGCAGATAAGAGAGCAGGATGATGAAATGTGAAGCAAGACACATATGACCCAGCTTAGAGATCAATGATAAAAAACAAACACACCGTACTCTGTACAGTGTGTACCCCCCCCCCCCCCCACACACACACACACACACACACACACACACACACACGCACAGACGCACACACAGGGATGACCTACCTACTGTATAAATACGACAAACATGCAATGCATGCCGTATTCGCCGCACATTTAAATGTTTAAATGCAATATCACCTTTGCAGATATTCACACAAACATTTCACATAGAGCAAACACAACACAACAACACAGCGAGCCTGCACCCACACACGCATGTGAACGTGTGTGTCTGTGTGTGTGCGCAAACACGTTTTTGTGTAGTGTGTGTGTGCACGCACACAGGCATGCTGTCTGTATGCGCACACAGATGTACACACGCTCGTATTTGTGTGTGTGTGTGTGTGTGTGTGTGTGTGTGTGTGTGTGTGTCCGCTCAATAATGACACAGGGAGGCGGGTTCAGCATAGTAAATGAAAAAAGCATCGATAAGATCAGTGAGACGGAGGGCTGAGTGTGAGTTGGTTTTATATGAGGGAGTGAGAGAGCGAGGGATGGAAGGAGGGGTGGGGTGGGGTGGGGGGTGAAGGAGGGGTGTGGGGGGGGGGGTCTGGAAGGGGGTTGGGGGGAATACAGTATGGAGACATGAACAGAGTGGTGAGGTGGAGTGTGTGCAGGGCTTGGAGGTGTAATACACAGCAGCCTAGTCTGTGCTTTTTCTGAGGAATTGAATGTGTGGGGGCTTTCGTTACAGTTCCTGGGAAACATGAGAAAGCCCTCGTTTTTATGCCATTGGTTCTCAAAGTGGGGTCCGGGGACCTCGGGGGCGGTGGCTGTGTGCTCATAGCACGTGTCGTTCTTCAAATCATACAATCTCTTAAAATCAGCGTGAGTTTCCTTTTGTTATTAGCGCGGTAGTTCCTGGCCAAACAGGAAACCGGCGCGGTAGTTCCTGGCCAAACAGGAACCCCGTGGATTTCCGCTTCCATTTTCCGGCCAGATTACGTCATTTTCGAGGGAAAGTCATGCTCGACGGCGTTCAATAGAAAATATATAAATAAAAGGCTTTCGGGGGTGAAATTCATGGAGTGGGTGTTGTGAAACATTTGCCACTCACAAAAGATATACAATTTAACTTTAGTTTTACTGAAAACGTTACCTAGTATTACTTTAAGTAATCTGCGAGTGACTGCAAGTCACTGTAAGTGCAAAATGATTAGCTTACTATTAGCCATTTGTGTCGCTAACGGCCTTCCCTTCCGGGGCGACAATATGCGTGATGTCAGAGTGGTTTGCTACTGAGCCGAAATATGTCCCAAAGAGCGAATTAAAATGTATAGTGAACCATTAAAAGTATACGATACAAAGGCAACAGGCGTGATCGAATTTTAGGCGAAATGCGTCTGAAAATTGACACGTGGTCTAATAGAACATAGCTAATTCATAACTTTTTGTATAATTGCAATAAGTGTGGTATAGTCCCAACTTCTCAAGGCACGATCTGGCAGCGTTTCGAGCTTGCTTCTTGCGTGTGTGTGCGTGCGTGCGTGCGTGACATGTGTGTGTGTTATCAGTGCATTTATCAGACTTGTGTTTCTCTCCAGAGAGCCTGTGGGGGGGGGGGGGGGTTCAGACACACTACCTGTCACTCTCCTCTGCCCTTCTGCTTATGGTCTAGCTTCTTCTATCCATCTTTACAATACCTCTGTCCCATTTCTCTCTGTCCCATTTCTCTCTCTCTCTCTCTCTCTCTCTCTCTCTCTCTCTCTCTCTCTCTCTCTCTCTCTCTCTCTCTCTCTCTCTCTCTCTCTCTCTCTCTCTCTCTCTCTCTCTCTCTCTCTCTCTCTCTCTCTCTCTCTCTCTCTCTCTCTCTCTCTCTCTCTCTCTCTCTCTTCTCTCCCCCCCCCCCCCCCCCCCCCAGAATAGAATAGGGATGCTGCATAGTTCTGATAGCAATCATTGTTATAGAGTATTAGGGTGTTAGGGTTGAAAATGTTTTGTTTTTTAATTGATTGATTGAATACTTTATTAGTCAGAAATGTAAACAGCATGAGGTACAAGTCAGACATTTGGGCTAAAAGGATAACACAAAAAAGTCCTGGGGACTTGTTTCCATTGTTCATCAACTCATCAACATATCATAAAAAAAGGGACGAGAGACGGGGAAACCCCTGTTGCTGAACAAACACTCTATAGCACTGATTACGGCCCGTTATCTTCATGGTTTCTTTGCTACTCTTTTACCTTGTTGTAACCCTGTATGAAAACGCACTATACAAATACATCGGAATATAGAGCTATTTAACACTTATTTGAACCAAATTAAAAAATCACTTGCAGTACAGTTCCTTTAAAATAACTCACACAGCAAATAGGGTTGCCAACTACCTGAAATTGAAATAAGGACACCCGGCCTGGCGTCCCTTATTTCTAAGAATAAACAGGGGTCCTTGGAGGGGTTCCAGGGGGTCCCCAGCTACATTTGCTAATATAGCATCACAATAATTTTAACCACTTAACCTTTTATACTTTGGCTATTCAAAAAAGGTACACATACAAGCAAATGAGCTTGTAAGCTGCTATTTAAGAAAAATCTTGAAAATTTGTGCAAACCATTGAATATATTTCTTTTTCAAATCTTTGCTTCTGGGGGGGTCCCTGGAACAGGGGGTCCGTGGCCAAATACATATAATTTTGGGGGTCCTTCAACCACTGGTGTAGACCAGAAAAGAAAAGAAAGGTCCGTTTTACAAAGAATGGAAGGTATAAGTCGTTAAAGAGAGTGTACAAAAGGAACGGAATGCTTACAGGTGCATCTCTACAACCTTAGAGTTAAACACTGTGAGAGTGTAGGCCTTTTCTGCATGAATACGTAAACACGCACGCACACCTAACCTGCACGCACATGCACACTCTCAGACTCGCACGCAATGTCCCACAGAGACACACAACAAGTGCGCACGCTGCCCACATTCATGCACGCACACGCACACGCACACACACACACACACACACACACACACACACACACACACACACACACACACACACACACACACACAAAGACCCACAACCAATCAGTGTGTTTACGATCTGATATAGACTTGATCAGGGTGGTATATAGAGAGGGTCTCCTATAACGGCACCCCACCCCACCCCACCCACCCACCCACCCACCTACACACAGGCGCACACACGCACGCACACAAATTCCATGCCTCAGCCCCCTCGGTCTGATAACGGTAGCTAGGGGGAAGAGGGAAAAGGCAAGTCGAGGGACAGATATGGGGGCTTTTTTTCTCCGGATGGACAGGTATGGTTTTGGCCACGCTCCACTGCCCCGGGACTACCTGGGTGATTGGCATGGAGAGACGCCGTCACCTCCCTCCCCTGGCAGATTATTCATATCACCCTAGTTAAGGTTTCATGAAGCAATTATAACGTCTCCACACTCCGCCAACTCTGGGATTGGCAGACTATAGCGACGAGCCCATATACAGTCTGCGAAGGCCTGAAAATGCCTGTCAGGGGCGGGAGGGGGGGGCACACACGCGCTGGGGGTCCGGTGGGTCGGGATCGGGGATGGGGGACTGTCGTCACGTTCAGGTTAACCACTTAGACCCGATATCGCTGTTGTCGGGCAGGAACCTCTTATCTCCTATATTTTGGGTGTTTTATCGTAAATGAATGCCCTACTTGATCATACTACAGTGTAGTGTTGATTTGAAAGCACATTCTGATTCTGTTTCAGTCATAGTCTTTTGAATCAAATTCCATTTAGTTTTAGTCATAATTTAGTCACTTGAAAATGTTTTACTGTTAGTCTAGTTTTACTCGACTAAATATCATAAGATCATAGTCGACTAAAATGTATTTTGCCGGTGCCTTGATGGCGTCGTAATGGCTGATTTGATTTTACACTTGGTTGCATGCTGGAAATAGCAGATCTACAAGCTCACAACACGTCGCAGAGCGATGCGTTGTGAGCTTGTAGATCTGCTATTATCAGAGCGAAACAACCGAGTGCAACCAAACTTAAAATGACTTGTCTTTTAGTTCTACTGGACTCTCTTCTCCACTAGTCCCTCACTAACATTTTAGCCTAGTTTTTAATTGTTGACGAAATTGTCAATATATTTAGTCTTAGTTTTAGTCATCGTAGCTTAGTTTTTAGTTACTTTTTATTTTGTTTTTGTCAGTGAAAAAAGGTAGTCGTCAAACATTTTTCGTCATAGTTTTAGTCGACAAAATCAACCGCGTTTTGAGCTTGTGGATCTGCTACTTTTGATGCTTTTGAATTTGAATCCTCAAAAGTAACCATTTTGGACATATGAGGTTTCTACGATATACTTCATTGACTAGGGTTTCCCAGGGTCTATATGGCCCCAATCAAAACTCTTTGCTGACAATAGCCGGTCTACAAGCTCACAACCCGTGACGCTTTGTGAGCTTGCAGATCACCTAAATTCTTCATCGAATGCTCGCCCATTATGACACGTGCGGAATAGGGACGTTAGGGTTCACTGGGTTAAGTCCTACTGTACAGTACATCGCCCTACGATGAGTAGTTCTCTGAAAGGTTCTCAAGAAACTACAGTATATGTGCAAAACTCTGCCACCCGCCTGCTCACCAGAACCCGATCCAGGAACCACATCACACCAGTCCTCCACTGGCACCCGTTCTCACTCCCAAGTCGTCACATTTTGCAGTTCTGTCAGTAGCCCAGAAACTTTTGACATGACGGGACGTCCTGAAAGTCAAGTTTTGACATGACGGTACGCCCTGAAAGTCAAGTTTTGACATGACGGGATGCCCTGAAAGTCAAGTTTTGACATGACGGGATGCCCTGAAAGTCAAGTTTTGACATGACGGGATGCCCTGAAAGTCAAGTTTTGACATGACGGGACGCCCTGAAAGTCAAGTTTTGACATGACGGTACGCCCTGAAAGTCAAGTTTTGACATGACGGGATGCCCTGAAAGTCAAGTTTTGACATGACGGGACGCCCTGAAAGTCAAGTTTTGACATGACGGTACGCCCTGAAAGTCAAGTTTTGACGTGTCGGGACACCATGGAGACATTGCATGTTGACAAAACAATAACCATAATCCTAACCCTAACCTCACAATAATATACCTAATCCTAATCCTAACCTCACAAAAACTATGCAGAGAGAGAAAGAAAAAAAACGTTTCCCGGTGGAATTAGATAACGGGAGGATGAAGTTACGAGTCAAGCGCTGCAACCAGGCAAGCCACCGAGGCAGCCGGCCAAACCCTCTATTCCAGTAAAATTTGAAGCTCCAGTGCGTGCCTTTTAGTTTTCGTAGTCCTATAGTGATGCATTAGGGAGTGAAAATGACGGCAATAACTGACGCTATCTGTGAGAATGTGTTGCTACCAGTCAAGCACAGCAAAGATTTAAAAATACGAATCACCACATACAAGCCCCTCAACAACCAGGCTACCCGCTACCTCCCTGAACTCCTCCAGCCCCCTCCCGCTCCCTCAGGTGGGGTGATGCCAACCTCCTGGACATCCCCAGGAAGAAAGAAACGAACGTGGGATGACAGGGCCTTCTCGGTGCCCCGCCCTCTCCCTATGGAACTCACTCCAGCTCACATCAAAGCTGCCCCCACCCTCGCCACGTTTAAGACCACACTCAAAACCCACACTTTTTTTTTTACCTTTTAACACTTTTTTTCTACGTTTCTTTATTTATTATTATTATTATTATTATTATTATTATTATTATTATTATAGTAAAAATAGCAGCTTTTCAAGCTCACAACACGTCGTGCTGTGATGTGTTGTGAGCTTATACTGTAGATATACTATTTTCGCTATTTTTAAAAATTTAGAAAATGTTGATGTTTAGTTTTTGAAAAAGTTTTTTGCCTATAATGCAATGTCCAAAATGGGGTCGCCAGGGTTAAAGCGGCTAACGATTTTTTTTACATCGTTAGCTCTCTGTGAAGGGCCTCGGAACACCTTGTGAATGCCCTATTAACCCTCATTAAAGTGCTGTCATAAGTGGCTCTTTATGTGTCAGCAAGCATTAGCAAGACAGAGGAGCGAGCGATTCAACAGAATTGATTACTCAACAGCAGGAAAAGAAACCACATTATCACTGTAGCCTGACCGCCTCGGAAAACAAACCTGTGTGCAACGCACTGAAAGACACGCTCACACTGAGAGACAGGCACGTACGCACCGTGGTAAAAAAATAACCTCCGACTCTGAGAACCTGAGTATAAACACACACACACACACACACACACACACACACACACACACACACACACACACACACACACACACACACACACACACACACACACACACACACCTAAGTGTCTGCAACTGCTTTTAACCCATTAAGGCCTGAGGTTCCGATTCTACAAAATGTCTTCTAAATCCTAGCGTTTTTGGGAAAAAACTTATGTTGCTACGTATCTCAAGGACCCCCAAAATGATATGTATTTGGCCGGGGACCCCCCCCCCCCCATCTCAAAATATTTTGTTCCAGGGACCCCCCAGAACCAAAGATTTGAGTAACAAATGTTCGCTTTGAAAAATATATATTCCACAGATTTGCATCGTTGTGAGCTTGTAGATCTGCTATTTTCAAATATTTATTATAGAAAAGTATTTCTATATTGCAATTTCACAATTGGTACTTGCGCGCGCACAGACACACACACACACACACACTCCCGTAGCCCAGTTCTCACAGGCATATAGCTGTGACCTGGTGGTTGTTTGAAGCCGGTTGTTGGTTGAGCTTGGCTGCTCAGACGGGGCATTAGTCTGTAAATACACTGGGTTATACTGTGGCTAATTGAAAGACCAGGAGCTACAACTACATGCATTTATGCCCATGGAGAGGAGCCATGAATATCTCTGTTTCATTTGGGACCGGGACAGGGAGCAGGAGCCTGTGAGAATAGCAGTTTGTGCGCGTGTGTGTGTGTGTGTGTGTGTGTGTGTGTGTGTGTGTGTGTGTGTGTGTGTGTGTGTGTGTGTGTGTGTGTGTGTGTGTGTGTGTAGTGGTGGAAAAAGTACTCAAATGTTTTACTACAGTATCAATACTGCAATGTAGAAGTACTCTGTTACAAGTAAATGTCCGGAATAAAAAATGTACTTGAGTAAAAGTACAAAAGTATTGGTATCAAAATGTACTTAAAGTACCAAAAGTAAAAGTACTAAAATGTTTGGAAATAGCAGATCTACAAGCTCACAACGCATCGCGATGAGACGCGTTGTGAGCTTGTAGATCGGCTATTTTCAAAGAGCCTTGGTATAAAACAGGGCTAAAGTGGTTAATGTATGTTTTATAATGGAATGATTTATATCTGCAAAGTAACTACTAACTAAAATGTTCAAATTGTAGTGGAGTAAAAGTACAATATTTGCCAAGATGTAGTGGAGTTGAAGTAAAAGTAAAAGTACCTCAATTGTACTTAAGTACAGTACTTAAATGTACTTAGTTACTTTACACCACTGTGTGTGTGGGGGGGGGGATTGTAGTGCCACAGGCTCTGAATGTCTACCTGCAAAGCCTTAATGCCTGGTGAGGGAGAGTATGAGTGTATGTTCGCATGTATTCAAAAACATGAGCTGTGTGGGTGTGTGTACGCTTGTACGTGCATGTGTGCGTCTGTGTGCGTCTGTGCGTGTGCGTGTCTAGGCATGCGGCTGGTGTGTTCATGCATACCTGCATGGGGTTTTAAGATTGGGTTTATGTACATGGGTTTCTGAATGCACGCTTACATCTATATATCTACCTACATGTGTGTGGTTGTACTGTACAGGCATGGTTGTGTCTGCGTGTTGTTGTGTGTTGCGTTATACAGTACATAAAGGGGTACGTTATAGTCCCCAACGTTGGGGGACTTACACTCTCGTCCGTGGTAGTACTCTCCTGACCAGAAATATAAGAACAAACAGAAGCACAATCCAGGAGCAAACCTGACACAGTGGAGACGAACGGTGGAGAGAGGAGAAGATGAGATAAGATAATAATTGAATAGAGAGAAGAGAAGAGAAGAGAAGAGAAGAGAAGAGAAGAGAAGAGAAGAGAAGAGAAGAGAAGAGAAGAGAAGAGAAGAGAAGAGAGGTGAGGGGAGGACAGGTGAGAAGAGGAGGGGTTGTTGCTGCAGTAAAATAGAGCCTTAATGGCATTTAAGAGGGAGGTGAGGGAACAGGGGATGATTGATGGAGTGAGAGGAAGGGAGGTTGGGAGGAAAGCAAAAAAAAAAAAGAGTAAAATGCTATGATAAGAATGGAAGGAGATGGAGGGAAAACGGGAAGAGCCTTTTTTGGAAGGCAAAAATATCTTTTGCTGATGTTCACTATTTATAGAAGTCAAGTCAGGGCCTTTATGCTTAATTTATCCTGTCGTGCAACAGTGTCACGTGCCAAAAACACATGCACGAACGCACACGAACGCGAACGCACACACACACACACACACACACACACACACACACACACACACACACACACACACACACACACACACACACACACACACACACACACACACACACACACACACACACACACACACACACACACACACACACACACACACACACACACACAATGCTGTTCTGTACCTCAGCAACCTCATTTGGTTATGGTCAGATGTGATGTGTGTATGTGGGTCCGTGTTCACACTGCTAGCTATTGTACCTTCATCCTATAGCTGTATCACTGGGATCTCAATGGAATATGCACACGCACACAATTTGCATGTGGGTGCAAAAACACACATGTACACGCACAGCAAAAAAACTGTTTGTTATAATGCTTTAAGAGACATGAAGGCTCTCATAAGGGCAAGGAAAGAATGCAACCTTTATCACCGATACACAAGAATACAGACGACGACCACACACACACACACACACACACACACACACACACACACACACACACACACACACACACACACACACACACACACACACACACACACACACACACACACACACACACACACACACACACACACACACACACACACACAACACACACGGAAGTGAGCATCATTAGAGATGGAACTCATTAGAGCTAAAGGAGAAAACTGAACACCCACACAAACTATATCCTCACTGTGTCTCTGTATTCCACACAAACTATATCCTCACTGTGTCTCTGTATTCCACACAAACTATATCCTCACTGTGTCTCTGTATTCCACACAAACTATATCCTCACTGTGTCTCTGTATTCAAACTATATCCTCACTGTGTTCCAGGACGTTAATTCGACTCTCCGAGTGTAAAGAGTAAAGGCCATTTTTACTCTTTCAGAGTTACATTAACATGAATAATTTTACGGTGTACCATACTACTAAGTACTAACTGCTATTCTGTCCTACTCTCTTACAACACAACTCTCATCAACATACATCATACATTTACGCTAACAACAATAACAGATGGAACAGAGGTTGTGTTGGAAAGCATACGTGCTGCTGTTTAGCTGCTGTTTCACACAATTCAGGAAACTTTTGGCATATATTATTTGGCAATTTGAAAATAGCCGATCTACAAGCTCACAACGTGACACTTTGCGACACGTTGTAGCCTTTAGATCAACTATTTTCAAAAGCTTTGTATACATTTTGTACATTTGAGTACACAGTCCAAACT